>NC_058037.1:11104362-11404362 GCF_019176455.1 Solea senegalensis | reverse complement strand
CACTGGACACAGTTTATAAGACAATAATGCAAATAAAACCATGTAGGATTAAAATAAAAATGTATAGCAGACCCATAGGTTAAGCAAAGAGACAAAGGTTTCAAAATCTTCATATCATATCTCATGTTATTTCAACTAAAAACAATCACTTTATGGTGATTTAGCGAGTGAGTGTTTCTTTTTCATTGTACATTTGTTCCCTAAGATTGTGTTTAATGAGTAAAATAGGGATCACAAATTGAAATATGAAGGATAAAGAGAACATAAACACTACTCTGAGGGCAAAGTAGGTTAAAGAAAGGCTTGTAGACAGACAGGAGGTGTCCACTGTGGTGGCGGGGGGGTCAAACCAGGACTGACTGAATAACAGTCAAATAAAAGTAAAGGCGTCCCTTGTCCTGTGAGCTGAACGCTCTCCACCATGTCTCTGCTTCCGGCCAGAGACGGAGCAGGTTGCCACGGAGACATAACACCTTCAAGCAGGACGGTGGCTCTCACAAATCAACCCAGCCATTCCTGTGACGTGAGCGGCAGCAATGACAGTGACGTGGGTGTTCAGTGAGCATGTGTGTGTGCGTGGGACTGTGAAAGAGCATCATCTGAAGACCCTCCCTCCCTCCCTCCTTCCCTCAGCTGCTCTCTTCATCTGGCTCCACAGGTTATCTCACTCACAGAGGTCCATGTTGGAGCCACCTGTCCTGGCAGTATATGCTCCCCACACCCCTCCCCTTAGTGACAATGAAATCACAGAGACCATCTTCCTCCTCCCATTGGCTGGTGAGGCTCCATGGTGATGCCCTGTGATTGGACATGCCCTGCACGCTCTACCGGCCAATCAGGTGCACTGTATCCAAGAGACTGAAGAGTGTAAGGCTATTTAAATCCAGCCAGAGACTCAGAAGATTGTTTAGATGTATATTTCAGTGTGAAAAAAAAAAAATGCGAAGGCTGTTTTTAAGTGGTTGGCCAGTGTTGACGGGTTAAACAAAAAAAAAAAGAGACCCAGAGTGAAGCGTGAGTTGAATGAATGAACTTGTGCATCACGCACTCCTCGTGAACTTGTGATGTTTTTCATCCAAGAATAACAATCAAGGTCTGCCGCGTTAATAACCTGGTTGCAGCACACGGAGCTCGAAGAGGGCAAGGAAGTAAAGAAAAATAATAATAAATAAATATAAGCCTCAAGGTCTTTTTCTTCTCCTGTACAACAACTGCATGTGAACGACTGATGTTTCACGCGGAGCAGGAATGTTTCATCAGAGACCAGTTCATTCACAAACGCTACGTAGGTCTGCGGCCATTTTGTGGCCACTCACACTTTTTGACACGACAGTTTGTGGAGACACAAAATGGCGGATTCATCCGAGTGCCGAGCTGACGACAACAATCGTCGTCTTCAGTACCAAAATGGATTTTTGACACTCTGTATGTTTTGATGAATTACATTTGTTTTTTCATGTTTCCATTGAAAGCTCCAACTGTAATCGTCCCCCATACATCCTCCTATATATGAATGAATACAAGGAAAAATGCAGACGAATTCTACACCTGTTAATCTGAAGACATCTGGATTAAGAAGATAAAATAAATCCCTTATTTGTTCCTTAACGGGGCTGTTACAGCAGCAAAAAAGTAAAGGTAATAAACTATAAAGATGCACTTTAACATCTAGGAATATACAAATATAGACAACTCAGTGTGAGTGCAAAGTAATGAAGAGGAACTTTTGTAAGTGAGCTACAGTGGAGCCGTTTGTGTCTTTTTTCATTGTGCGTGTTTGTGTTCTGGAATAAAGACATAATCTGTTGTTTTTCTCCTGTCTCACGCGAATCAAAAAATGATGTTATATGTTCCTTTAATTGTTTAAAAGTCAGCATTAGTTCAACAACAGATATTTCTTGTACTTTTATCTAAGTAAATGACTTTTTCTGAAAGCTAAGTATTCTTCAGTGTAGATTAAACTGACATCCATATATATATATATCATTTTTCTGTTTATCTAGATTGTTTTGTTGTTTAAATTGGAGTGATCTCAATAACGCAAACACCTTTTATTGCCTATACATCAAAGTCCAGGATGGAATAACTCAACAATACTGTGACATACTTCAAGTCTGTGGGTTTATCTCTTTTTTTTTTAAGAGATAAATAATGTTTCAGGAATCATGAATTGATTTCAAAGTATTTATCTTTTATATGCTGTGATTGTACAGTATCACGACGATATGTAACATAACAACATTAACATCTGGAAGAGAACTCACGACCTGTGGTTGACTGACTCCACTGCTGCTGCTGCTGCTGAACGCGCGACATCATCTTGCGCGTGCCCGTCGCTGCTCGTGCACATGCGCTCCTCTGGTTGGTTATTTGCTGCAGCCTCGAAAACTTCACTTTTCCACAAATAATTGGAGCTAAATGTTGTTTATCCAACTGCTGTGAACGCCGGTGAAGCCGTAAACCGTGCGCAGGATTTAACCCGGGTTAACGGTAAGTAACCCAGTTTACTTTATGGTCAGTTGTTCATAGTGAACAGGTTTTGTTTTCATTCATAGCAGCAAAACAAAAACAGCGTCAGTTTCTCGGCTCGTCTCGGTTTGCTGCAGTAAAAGTTCACTCACCGCAGAACACACGAGTGGAATTAAGTCGTTCTGAGATATTATTATTATCATTATTTGATAAATCTATGACGTTACTTTGTTTCTTTGGTTGTGTTGTTGAATCTACCACCGCGGCTTTTTGTCACCATGGAGACGGAGCGTGAACGCGCAGAAGAAGCCTCTCATTCACTCACAGTTGTACTAAATTACATTGTATTTTTCTTCATTATCATTTAGCTCGTGTTGTATTTTTACCGGTGTAAATTATGAATTAACTATTTTACAGTCATAAAGTGTTTTCCTGTTCTAATATCAACTAGATTCATGTGATCAAAGGATCAAAAAAACAAATGTAAGCTATCAAGATATTCATTTTTATACATCCCATATTATACCCCACACAGAGAGAATGGTTGTATTAGGATACTATAGTAGGAGTGCAACAGATGGTCTGCAATCAGTTAATTCATTTGTCAAATCAAAAGTGAAATTATATTTAAATGTGCATCTTTCAAAGAACAAAATATCACAGATTCAAATTTCTTGTTCCAAAAACCTTCCATTTATGATCATGGGTGAAAAACAGCAAATCACCTACATGTAGGAAGTAAGAACTATAATGAATGTTTACTCACGTTATGATACTTGGTGAATAAATTTATATTAAGTAAGAAATGACTTGATAGGATTGATGTCCAAGCAGGGTTTCAACATCTAGATTTTCCACTTTAAATGAAAATAACTAAAGATTAAAAAAAAAAAATGTGGCCAACATAAATGCATGATTAATGTCAATATTCATATTTCCACCAAAAATATATCAGTTCTAATGGATTCAAACATTAAAAAGTGGGGTCAAATAGACCTTTTTCTATAGTTTCTGTTCTATTTTCACATGCCAGTCAATCATTTTAATAATTTAATAAGCAAATCAATATACAGGTATGATATAAGATAAGGGAGTAAACCCAAATCTTCCTTTTGGCCTTTCCTCTGGCACTGTGTCGTTTTTGCTGACGTCCATATTTAAAAGAGTGTGGTCAGAATGTCAAAGTTCTATAAAAAAAGTATTTTAATAAACACTTTTCCTTGACCTTGATACATCACAAGGTAACCAAGCATTAAAAAACTCCAAATCTATTCCTGTGAAATGTTACATAACACTGACTACACTTACTTTTGAGAATTGTATTAATAATATTTCAATATTTTAGGTTTTAACTAAATAATTTAACTTGTAATAAAGTCATTTTGCATTGTGTGGAGCTTTTACGACTACTTCTGTTTTTCTCTCATTATTTTACCCCTGTAGCCGCTCATGTAATGACGCAGTCAAACCGCTGAAGTTCTTTTTTCGCAGTTTGCGTTGGCAAATGTCACATCACACCCTATGGAGAAAAAACACGAGATTTGCAGACCCTTCCCGCCAACTCGCAACCCGGTGAGGAAAACGTGTGCAGAGATCGTCAGTGAAGCCAGACAGTCCCTGCGCGTTCAGTCCACCCGGCGACCTTTCACACCCAGAGATGCACACAGGCAACTCTTTGGCACGAGCTCTGCTCGCGTGGATCGTGAGAGCAGACCGCCATCGTCCTTCAGGTGAGTCACACTCAACATTAAATCTTTGTTCAGGTAGTGGAAGTCTGAGAGTGTAACTGTGGGTCACACAGTAAAAGTAATCCGGGCCTTTTCTCCCCCCCATGTGTCAGTCTCCATGCTCAAAATTTTGATGCTCCCGATTCAAGGCCGGGTTCGGGGACTCGACTCGCTCCACTGAACCATGTAAGTTGTTCACACGTAGCTGCACAGTATGTATCGTAATAATCAGTTCAGTATTTGTTTTAAACTGCAACAATTGGTCTGTATTTACAGTATAGCACTTTTCTAGCCTTTACACGACAGTTTTCACCCATTTACACCCAAGGACACATCGACGTGTAGACTATAGCAGAGCCAGGAATCTAACTCATAACCTTCCAGTTGAAGGACAACTCACTCGACCACTGAGCTACCTTCGCCCCTCAATAAACAAATGAAAAACTAGTTTTACTTCCTCGTATTTTCTTCTCCTCAAGCACAAATATTTGCTTGAAATGAGAAAAATGGCTAAATCGGGGGTAAAAATAGTAAAAGTTGGAGTAGAGTTTTATTGTTATTGTTTAAAAAAACAACAACAGCAACGAAACTACAGCGCTCAGCCTCACAATTACTCCAGCAAATAATGATAAGATAAGATAAGATAGAACTTTATTAAACCTAAAGGAAGTTATTGTTCCAGGTTGCTCCAAAATTGCAAAAATTACAATAATAACAAAGTACAAAAATAACAATAATATAAGATTGCAAGCATCAAAAGTGAAATATAAAATAAAGTGTCAAGATAAGTGTCAAAAGAGTGGTGCAAATGGAATGGCAAGTTTAAAAGTTTATGATTATTAAATATTGCATTTAATAGACATGTTTAATCAATACATTCACTCCATATATGCAAGAGTAGTGTGTACCCTTGCATATAAAACACTTAAATTCAGTTATTGTCACTGCCAAAAAGACATTTTATCGACCAATATTCGAGTTTTACCATGAAAACTGGAGCCTTGATATTTTTGTAGCACACAGTATACGTTAAATATGAAGTGAAGATTCAAGAGTGAGAGAAGTATTAGAAGTGGTACCTTGTTTGTCGTTTCAAAGCTTCAGCTCATTGTTCACACCATGATCTCACCGTTGTGTTTGTGCTGTTCCAGGAGCCAAAGTTTCCAGTCCCCTGTGACGCTAAGGATGCATTCAAAGGCGTTCCTAAACCCCCCGCTGAACCACTGGAAGTGAAGAGAGGAGTCGCCGGGGCACGGGCTCGTCTCCTCAGAGCTGGATCTCTACCCACAATCCCTCCTGTAGAGAAACGCACAGATGGTGAGGCAGAATAATACTGTTTGATGGATAAATGAAAAGGTGTACAGTTCCCAAAGTAAAGTGGACACAACGAAAAAGTAGACGGTGCATTTGTTAAACGGTTAAAGTGAAGAAACAGTCCCTGAAGCGGTTTTCTCAAAAGCAAATGAATAGAGTCATTCACATGCTGCCATGATACCTGATTTACATTCTCTGTAATTCACTGCTGTTGTTTCGAGGAGACAATGACCGCACTCTCGCTCTCTTTCGAACCCCAGCTTGCAAAAACTCCACTATTTGCCACACTAAAACAGAAAAACAGAATTCTTGTATCTGCGCACAAATATCGTGATTGCGCATAAATGGACGCTTGTGCTTTTAGTCAGTGATAGAAAACAAAAGAAAAGTCTCAGCACAGGAACCTGTAAATAACTTGCCACATCCTTTCTATGTGTCAGTGACGGAGAGATTAAACACAGACTCAGGACAAAAGCAGCCATCAGTGAAACGACTCCACAGCACGGACCACACCACAGTCCACTGTGCTCCACACAGAGCCGGCTCACACAGGACTGCCAGTGAAAGGTACTCTCTCTTCTCTCTCTCTCTCTGTGTGTTGACCTGCAAAGATGGGCCTTTCTCTCTCTCATCCACCCTCCCCACCCTTTCCTGCTCCCTTCACTGAAGTGACACTAGGACAATGAGCTGCAGATTTATTGTGACACAAAGGTTGCAGTGGTAGCCATTACAAGATGGAGTTTGAGGCCTCCCGTTTTTGCCTTTCATTAAATCCTCCTCCGCCCCCTTTCTAGCTCTCTAGTTTCTCCCTTTGCGTGACACCACTGAGTCAAACTCATGGAGTCTGTCAGGTCTTTTTGTCTTCCTCTCTCAGTCCATAATGTATGCAGACTGGTGCTGGGAATAGAATTGTGGTGTGTAACTTTAAAGACATAAATAAATGTACATTACATTCAACAGCAATAATTGAATTTAGGGTTTTTGACCGTAAACATAAAGATGCACGCATGAAAAGTTTACAAGTGAAAACCCAGTTTATTCAGCAGTGCTTGTCCCCACTCTCTGTCCTGCTTTTGTAGTTATACTCTCTCAGTCAGAGTCCTTTTTGCACACACACCAATTAGTGACAGTTAGATTTGTCCTCTGGATTTAACCAGTGTTGTAATAATACATTGTTACTGCACTTAAGCACAAAATTCACGTATCTGTACTTTACTATTTATATTTCTAGCAACTTTTACCCCGAAGAGTTGGTAACGGTCTGTATTTATATAGAGCTTTTCTACACACACACTTTCTTTTACACTGCAGTTTTTGCCATTCAAACACTTCAACATGGGGTTAAGTGTCTTGCTCAAGAGCCAGGAATTGAACCCACAACCTTCTAATTAAAAGAGAACCCATCCGACCACTGAGCTATCATGGCTCAATCCTTACTCTTCATGTTTTTAATACTTTTACTTCTAAAAGTTTTACTTTTAAGTACAGTAAATGTCATGTACTTTAAAACTTTTACTTAAGTAATATTATAGAAAGTGACTTCTCTGGTAAGATACTTGTATTTTTACTGAAGTATCCCTTTTATGTACTTCATAGAGACTGCATTTAACCCATCCTTACATTACACACCTGTAGAGAACACGTATCTGTACCCCAGCCCTTGGCCAATCCCTGCATTGAACCAGCACCCTTATGGTTACAATTCCTTTCCTCTTGTCCATGAGCTGCCCATTTTAAGGAGGAGGACACAGCATACAAATAATGTGAACTTGTTTTTGTTCTAAGACTAAACAGCTGCAGAGACAACTGAAAAAGAAGTTACACACTGTTAATTGGTTTTAAACTGGGATTAACAGTAGATCTAATAATATTAAGACCAAGTTAAAGTCTGGGTTATTTACACCTGTGGTGTACAGTGTGCATCATTACACTTGATCCTCAGCCGAAAGCTTTTCTGCTGTCAGTGGCACGAGATGAATAAAGTTAGTGAGAGCAGCAGTGTGTCACTGTTATGGAACAAATCTATTACCTGGAGACGCTCCAGCCCATTTCAAACCCTCATACACTTTACCGTACACTACGTCTTGGTCACAGTTAAATCTCACTTTTTGGCCGCCTTCGTTCCGCCATGAAAACTGCCCCCTATCTGTCATTACTATCATGTGTCAGCTTTTGCACCTTCACAGTGCACAGATGCTAAAAGCTTGGCTTTTTTTCCTGCTGACCTCATCAACAGTGTGTCAGTGCGAGGGGCATAACTCCAGGCATGAGGTGGGGGGCTGTCGTTAAGATCCATCTGTCTATCGATTGGACTGGGGGGTTAGCTGGGGCTACACTGGGGCTACAGGGGTGGGGGGGAGACAGACCATAAAACACTTTTACAGGAAATCTGCGCTCTTGCCCGCAGCACATCCTCCTCCCTCGCAGCCAAGTTAACACATAACGCTAATATAACTTGTTGCTGACAAAGACCGGAGAGATGAGACTGTGGTCAATTCAAGATTAAAGAAGACTGTTTTTTAAAGACGTCAGGTCTAGGGTTACTGAGGCTTTCAAGCAATGCTCTTTGGGTCTGCTGTGTCCAAAATATAAGTTGCTTTAGGAGGAGAAAAACAGGAGTGATAGAAATAGATATACGGCACGACAGATTAGCATGATGAGTTGGATGAGATGTAAAGATAGGGGGAGATTAGACATCCACTAGGTTCTTTTTCTCCAATAAGCCAGAGCTTTATAGCTCCAAATGGCTCTCTATTAGATTTGGGTGCCCATCTGGGGAAGGCTGGCAGCGTCGTGTGTTGCGACTGCAGTGCACTGGCCAGGCCTAAGACAGGGATGAGGTCATGTCTCAGAGAATGCCATATCACACAAAGAGGCCTTATTATTAGGCTCTTAATCCGATCACATGGAGCATAAGCCCCCGACATTCAATGTGCCTCGGCCGGCGCTCCCCGCCGCCGCATGTGCCCCCGTGTGCCAGATCAAGCCAATCAGTAAATCTGTTTCGGAGTGAAAGTGCATTCTATAGTAACGACCTCATACCGCATTCTAACGCTAGTGTCGAGCGACGCTGCGGTGGAACGAGGGGAGACATTTCTACCATAGCTGGGGTCGTTGTCTGTCTCGTGTCTGTCAGCGACACAATAAAACAAAGCTCAGTCGAGTGTAAAAGCTCGAAAAAAATGTTACACCTCGTGAGTCAGCTGTTTATGCTGAAGCCGGTTTAGCCCTGATGATGTCATGATTACACTCCTCCATTTATTTTTTTAGGTCGATTCATGCTTCGTTGTGGGATTTATTCACTTAATCACCTCATAATAGAGGTGACTAGGATGATTTGACAGTATCTATTCTCTCTCTGTTTATCTCTAACATGTAAAATATGTGCAACGCAACGGTGACCTTTAGCAACAGTTACTGCAATCCCAGCATCAAACCTAAACCTGGACAAATGGAGCTGCACTTGCACCCACTGTTGCACTGTGTTCACGCACATATGTAACTGTCCCACAACTGTCTGTTTTGTTTGCGTGAACATTGAACTCATTGGGTTAATGTTGAAATTGAAAGTGTGTATCTGTCTCGAGCATCAGCAGAAGCGGAGAGGAATTATCCACAATATCCACTTTCCATCGTCTATATATTTTAGCGCATCTCCACTGCAGACCCTCATTTTTCTTCTACTCTGGTCGAGATGTTTTTCAGAGGGGTAGTGAGGCTTCTTGGCTTTGGCAATGTGTTATTGGGTGGTTTGTGAACACTAAAGCAAAACATGAACAGAGTTTTTGACAATCTGAATCGTGAATATACTGGCTGCACCATTGTTATCAGTGAAGCCTCTTAGATTGATTAGTACTTAACATGTTTCCCTAATCTCTGATTTTTTTCTTCCACTTAATACAACACGTTTCTTACATATAGACCCCCTTTATTAAAACATAACACAAACACAGAGAAACTCAACAGTCGCATGCAGAAGACAAGCTGCAGCACATACCCAGACCCGACACAAGACATGAGCGCCGCACGACAACAAGACTGCGGAGACGCCTGACAAACCATGAACAGCTTAAACCAGACAGGCTGCCCACAAAGCTCACATCTTAGTTCCTGTCTGTTAGTGATTGCCGTTGGAAATGCACAATGACACACACACACACACACACACACACACGAGCGCGCACACACACACACACACACACAAGTGGCCAACGTACAAGAAGAATGTGAATATCAATATATTCATGGAAAAGATTTTTAGATCTGTCTGTCTGTCTGTCTGTCTGTCTGTCTGTCTGTCTGTGTGTGTGTGTGTCTCTGTGCAAATCAGTCTCAACCTCTGCTGCCACAGTGACACCTAGTGGCACTTAATGAACATGCACATGAACATAAGCTTATTAAAAGAACATGCACTTTGCATTGTTGTATAGATTTTTTTTTTTTTGGACAAATATTTTCAAAGTTAACACGTCAGCGATCACATGTCATGTCCAGACTCTGGTGTAACCGCACAGTCTTGTGTGTTTTTTAAACCAACAGTAGACTGAAGCAGCCTGGTGATGACTCAGGAGTTAGACCCACAGACTGCACAACAGGACAGAGAACAGGTTTGTCCGGATAATAAACTCCACTGCAGGTTCTTTTTGTTTTTCACAGAACTATAATAGAGATGTCCATTTCACATGCACGGCGTATATAGAGGTGTTTTACTTCCTGAAATGAACAGAGCCCAATCAAAGTAAGCTTTCTTTAATGTCGTACTGCAGTGCACCGTCCTGCTCCTGGGCCTTGTTATTTCACCAATAACAGAGACACACCCCTCTCTCCTTGTAACTGAACAAGACTTAGTCAAACATTGATTGGGGAGTTGTTGCTAAGGGCCTAATTTCCACCATGAGACGCTGCCAGCCAATCACTGACAGAGCTCTCGGTTTTTGAGCAACCGCAGCTTTCTGCATCACACCAAGCAAGAGGGTATGCATATGCTCAGCAGAGAAATGTGCACGGCGTGTGCAGACGCCCGTGTGCACAAGCACACACGTCCTCACCACACTTGCACAAACTCACACGCAGACCATTTTCATATCAGCACAGAAACTAATGGGAGGAAGTTTAGCCGCGGATGGTGACCTTTTTGCTGTGGCATCAAACTTCCTGCCGTTTTATTTTAAGATAGTGAACTTGTGAACCGTGTTTGCCACTCGTCGTTCGCTCTTCTTGCATTTTTCGAGGTGGTAATTTGCTAATTCTCTCCACACGCTGTCAGAGCTGGAGGCCGGAGTCATCGCCACGTGCACCGGGGAGGATGTGGAGTCGCTGATGTGGAAGAATAAGATCGGGCCTCTTCTCCAGCAGCTGGAGAGCGTGGCTGCAGGTACAGCACACACCGTGCGATGACCAACGTCAACAAGGAAGTGCCATACATCAGTCATTTCACTCAAAGAATATATCATCTCTACCACCCTCTCCATTCCACGGTGTTCCGTTTCATTAGATTAGATAGCCATGCTTCTCTTTTTAGATTTTCTATCAGCAGACTAAGAAATAGACTGTGTTTTTTCTGCTGATAGTCATGTGTGAAGTCTCAAAAAGTTGAAAAGTTTTTGTGATTTTAACCCGTGGAGAAAGGCAAACAAAACATGCAATGTTATGCATACAGAATCGTCATAGTCCAACACCCATGGAGTCAAATCTATGACCGTAAATATTTTAACGCTTTACCCATTTAATGGAAAATTCATTTGAAAGATAAATATTAAATATTTATTGTACAGAGTGCCTTTTGGCTCATGCATAAAACACCTTTGACAGAGATTGAGTGGGAAATGGCGGCGAAGTGTTGAGTGTGAGACCGAGGCCAGCCTTTTTTTGGAAATGGCCAAAGCCCGTTATATATGCAGGGAAAACATTTATTTTACCTCAAAAACAAAGAAAAAAGACTCCACCCTCGCTCTTCCTCTGCATGGAGATTGTAGCTGCCTGTTGCTGAATTGTTTCCCTGCATCTGAAACACCAAAGCTGCTTCTCGGGGAAGGAAGGGGAATGTTATTTTACTGCTGACCAACTTTCTTGTGCAAATAATAACAGTAAACCCTGCACTGGAGCCAAAAGCGACACATATATATTCTATAATCCACACGAGCTATCACTTGCGTATGTTTACATGGATGCACACTTGCCAACACACACACACACACAGAGCGACTGTTTTCATTTGGGATGTTTGCTTTTTTTTTGTGAACGTTTGACAGGTTGCCCTGAATGTGACCTGCGTTTATTTATATACCTATTTATTTATTTTGCTGTATCTTTTTTCCGCGTGATGCCAGGCAGCTCCGAGGGCTCGGCGGACTATCTGTGTGATTTGTGTGATGGTCTCCATGGCACCTTGGCAGAGGCGGACATGCTCGGCCGACACTGTGAGAGGAGGTCAGGGATTCTTAGAACACTGTTCCGGCTCATCGACCTCAACTCGGCCCAGCTCAACCTGCACATCGCCAAGCTCTGTCTGGCTGTGAGTCATCCACATGTACTCATATTTGTTGCCTCTTTATGAATTTCTGGCACTAACACTGACCTTGTCAGGACAAGCAGCCCTCATGGAGACCAAACTGGTTAAGTTTAGGGCTAAATTTAAGATGTAAGGGTAGGGTTAGGCCTCAATTGGTTACGGTTGGATTAGGGATAAAGCTCATCAGTATAGTTTAAAGCTATACATATATCAGTCCAGTACTAAATACAAAGGTTCTTCTTTTTCCAGCTGTGTGTCAGTGGAAACAACCTGCTCAACATCTGTAAGCTCATCTTCCAGATCAGCCGCAGTGAAAACAATGACATCCTCTTCCAGAACAACTCCATCATAGGTCAGTGGTTTCTGTCCGTATTCTTCTTGTGAGCCCCAGAACTCTGCAACGTTTTATTTGCGTGTATCTAGACTCCTTGCTGAGCGTTTTGCACCATGAGGAAGTGTCTGCGTCTGGAGAGGCCCTCCTGTACTGCGTTGGCACTCTGAAATTTCTCTCAGGAAACAGTGCGATCCTCAGACTCCTGCTGGACAAGAACTGCATCGGTGTGGCTCAGAAACTTGTGCAGAGGCTTCACACAGCGGAAGAGGCCCACTTCACCATAGCAGGACACATCCTCGTGCAGGTGTGAGACTCTCTCTCTGTGTTTCTCAGTAATGTGGTGTTACAGTATACAAGATAAACGGAGGTAACGGCAACAACGCTCTAGTAAAGCGAGACTGACTGAAAACACCAAGAGCAAATGAAATGTTTCAAGCAAATTGTACTGCCGCTTAATTGATGCTTCCTGTCCCCGTCCACCCCCCACACTGCTGGTGTATACACACAAACACTCCCTCTGTCATGTCTGATAGTTTTGCCTGACAGAGCCTGTTTCTTTTCACAAAGACCAACTAGAGGCAAAATAACATCAGCAACATGCAAAAGTGCTTGGAATTGGATGCTGATTTTGTCTGGATTGGACAAAAACACATTTATTCACAGTATGTCTGGCATATGAGCTGCTACAAGAGCACAATGTTCTTTGCTGGTTTGGACAATCCAAACCCTGAACACGCCCCACTTTACTGTTTTAAAAATGATTGCTTTTAACCACGCAGAGTTGGCTCACGCCAACATGTTGAGCCAGAGCTTCATTTGATATCCAGTCATTATGCTATTAGAGGAGGGAAATGAGCAGACCATTACTTTCCAGAACTTTCATTGCCGTCGTGTGTTGGAAGTTTCTGTTTCCTCCGTGTGATAGAATGATTTATGCCCCCGCTGAATAGTTTCCGGTCGCTCTGCTGCATGGCGTCTTGCACAGGCCAACAGTCGGCCTTTAATGAGGATATGACCGACATGGTGCGCCAGCCACAACACAACTACTGGCCTAAATACAGATACTTAAGCAGTGTTGTAATGTAACAAAGTACCAATACTGTTGAGCAGACCATTACTTTCTTAAACACAAAATTCACATATCTGTACTTTACTTTATTTGTATGTCTAGCAGCTCCTCCACTAATCTTTCTTACTAGACCGTTTTGCCATTCACACTTCAACATGGGGTTAAGTGTCTTGCTCAAGGACACATACAGACTAGCAGAGCCAGGAATTGAACCCACAACCTTCCAATTGTAAGACAACGCCCTATAACTGAGCTACCATGGCTCAATCCTCCAATTCCTCACTTAAGTACATTTCATATCAGAAAATTCCTTTTAATACTCAAGTACAGCAAATGTCATATACTTTTATAAAAAGTGACTTCAACTTCTCCCAAAGTAATTTTCTGGTAACATACTTGTACCTTTACTCAAGTTTCCCTTTTAGGTACTTGATACAAGACTGCACTTAAGATACAAAGTGTACACACTTTCACTCGCCAAGTATTATTTCTCCCTGTCTGACCTCTGACCTGTGCAGCTGACAGCCACCCTGAGGAACCTCGCCGAGCACCCAGATTCCCGTCCACACTTTGTGTCCTTCGGTGTTCTGTCAGAGCTCTGTCTGGTGCTGCATCGTCACCGCAAAGACCGGGACGTCTGCACCAACGTCTCCAGAATATGCAGGTATCGCACATGCACAGCCTATTCTGTTTAGAATAATTCGAATCACACCCACTCACTTGTGGTTCGGAGGTGGAATTCTACAACCTTGGTGTTGAGGATGTTTTCTTCATGTGCCTCTTCTCAGCTCACTAATGTAAACCAGCACAAACTGTAACGAGCTCAATCAAAACAGACTATTATTCACTTCTCAACCTCAGCTGGTTTTTTTTTTGGTTTTCTTTCCCCAGTAACAACTAAATCCCCCTTTCATTTATTCTCTTTCATGGCGCTTGTGTACGGGGCCCTCACAAACCAAAGAGTGATGCAGCAGTTGTGCGCCTACATCTGTATCTGCGTTCACAGCATTTAAAGCAAATCAGCAACAGCTGATTTCTGTTATTCTTGCAGCTGTGTTCAACTTCAAAATGTACACTGGGATATTTATAGTGTGCAGCGCCGCAGCGATCGCAGGTCTTATTCAAAAAGAAGCTGACAGAAAAGCAGACAGACAGTGGATGGAGTAAAAAAAAGACAAGTGAGCGGACAACTTTAGCAATACTGAAACTTCACACCTTCTCGGGGAAAGACGCGAAGACAAATATACAGCTCTTTCTGAAATTACTGTGCTCACAATCAACAACACACATTTTCCACAGTAGTCTGATCTAATATGGTTTAAACTGTAGCTCATTCTAATGTGTGAATATTCACTATATATGAATTTACTACGATTTATCAAGATTATATTGCAGAAGTGGGGGGGGGACGGACACTTGGAGCTATACGTCCATCCTAATCACACATTGACACACAACGCACACTTAATACTGCAGTACACAACTTTAAAAAAAATAAAGGTTACTGTGATTAGTTTTAAGTCAAGACAGATGGAAACAAATGCTGATAAAGTGAGACAGCTACAAACAGGATGGAGTGTGACTGAAAAGACAAAGACGCACCACAAAAGGGTTTCAGAAGTGAATTCAGTTTGATGGGATAAATGCTTCTTGTACTGAGCCAGTTTCAGTTAAAGGAGACAGCAGACACAAATGTTCATAATCAGCAAACGCAAAACATTCTGAGCCTGTAGTAATTCAATGTATGAAAGAGTCTTCAGAATAAATGCTGTACGACAGGGATCAGCAAGTAAATGTGGTCGAGGGCCATTTTTTTTTGTAGGCAATTTGAATATCAGGCCAAAACATCGTATCGTCTTCAGTCAGAAACAAAAACCCACATTTGCTGCCTTAAACTAACGTGCTGACCACCGCTGGACAAGAAAATGGGCCAATTCATCAATGGAAAACCTGGCACAGGAGTCAAGCAGTCTTATGTTGCCTTGTTAAACTGATCCCCAGCCTCATACTCACAAACGGCTATATTATCCATGTCTGGGGCACTAATAGCATATTTAATACATGTATTAAACTCTCTTTTTAGGCCAAAATATTAGAAAAAAACACTTTTGCTGTCTGAATGTGTCGACCCAAGACTACTACTACTACTACTACTACTACTCCACTTGGAGTGTTGATTGAATATTACCATATTTAGTCAACATAGAGGAGCAGATAGTGAGTGTAATGGTCACTGGTGTTTGTTGTCCCCTCTCTCTCTCAGTAAACTCTCCTCTTATTCGGAGTGTCGGCTCGCTCTGGCCCAGACCCCCAACTGCTACAGTCTATTTTTAGAACTGCTGAGCAAACATCACCAAAAACAGGTGAGTCCGCAGTGTGTGTGTGTGTGTGTGTGTGTGTGTTTAACTGTGAATGTGTGTCGAGGGAAGCGGAGACGAGCTTTTCCAGTGTTTACGATGTCACTTCAAAAAGAAAGTTTGCCTTTGGATAAAGTTGTTTGTATGTGTCAAAGACACAGGTACAGGACATTGTGTCCATCAGAATGTACATAATATCGTGTGTGTGTGTGTGTGTGAAAATGGAGGAAGGTGGCAAAGAAAATAATAAGGTTGATCTTAAGCAGAGTAGAGGTAAAAGGAGAAGAGAAGAGGTGATGTGACGGATCTGTTTTTAATCTCTCTGGGAAGAAACACATCCCCACGCCTTCAAATATAAACAGCAGAAGGTCCTGGGACATCATGTCCCGTCCTTATTCCACTGTGAGTTCACATCAATGGGAAAGTTGAGTGTACTCATTCCTGGCTCAACCACTCTTTGAGGTATTTACTCAGTGGTGTTAGAAAACAAGTGTGACATGGAGGGTTGTTTTATTTTGGGGGGGTTTTCTCAGTAGGGGTGTGATAACTTAACTAAGCCAGAGTGTAATAGTTACACTACAAACACGTTCACACTGCTCAAGGGAAAATCACAACAATCTTTTTTTTCCCCCCATGATTTTATTCAGAAGCAGTTGGATTAAAAGTAAAAAAAGGAATCTGCAGCTAAATACCAAAACATGTCCAGGGTCTGTTTCTAGAATAACTGGATTTCTTTGAATGTATACGCAACAACAAGATATCATCACTGACTCCTGGAGTTGTTTCTCATATACTTTTGTTTTTCAAACACAAAGCATAATTTATGTGACAACAAACCCTGAGGTTTTAATATGGTGAGAGTGGAAATCAGCTTCTCGTCAAAAACTCTGTCTATATCTGTATTCCATCCCACTTGTAATTGAGTATATGAAGGAGAAATACCAAACTGAGAATGATATCATACATTAGATTCTGTATCTTTGTTCTTTACCGTCCTCTGTGTGTCTTTGTCTCCTTTGCCTTCGCCCCGGGCCTTTCTCAATCTCTCTTTTGTCATGGACTCTGTTCCTGTGATTGTCATCTGGACACATGTCTGTTTTCTTTCTTTGTCGACTTTTTTTGATTAAGATGCTGTTGTGGTGTGATAACATTACCAACTGTTGTAGCTGTTGTTGACATTGTTGTTAAACTTAAACACACACGTGTAAATAAATCCTTTTTAAATTCACTTTTCGACAGCATTTCAAATAAAGAGTAACTAATATATCACTTCTAACATTTCCAACATTGAATTCATCCACTTACGGCACTGCTTCTAGGATGTTTTTACCAGAACAAACATTTCTGGACAGCATGTCTCATGGCTTCCAAACAGGAAGAGACCAAACAGGAAGTGGCAGCACCATAAATAGGCTTTAACAGGAAGTGGTGCCATAATTTAAAACAGTAAAAAGTCTGAGTTGATATAAATATTCACTAATGGAAATGGAAAACAAAAAACCTATGCAGTTACCATTTGGAAACATAAATCAACATTTAATGATCTACCAAAAGATAAATACAAACTATTAACAGTCAGATTTGTTGTGTTTACATTTAGTTTACATTTATCTGATTTCTCAGATAAATGTAATCGTGTATATGATCTCAAGAACTAGAACAATGTAAATATAAGCCATATCCTAAAAGATATCATATGCTACATCTTGGAATTACTGAAATAAAATGCTGTAAGACAGAGCTTTGAAGCAGTCAAGTGTGTTTTCAGAAGCTTGAACAAAAAAGGAATCTGACAGATTCATATTGACCTCTGGTCTCTCACAGGACCTCGTTGTGCGCCTCCTTTTCACGCTGGTCAACCTCACGGCCAAAAGCGAAGAGGCGCGGCTACAGCTCTACCAGTGCAGCGGCTGCATGGACACGCTCCTGCGACTGTACGACGGTTACCAGCGAAGAGGTTCTTCACCACACACCTCACCCGGCAAACCTGCTGCTCCCCCGCTGAGCGTGGACGAGGACGAGGACGTACTGGTGAAGCTGGTCAGTGTTCTGGCCAACATGTGCATCCATCCGGCTGTAGGTCCAGCACTGGCAAACAACACGGCCTGCCTTCAGCTTCTGATGGAGACTCTTGGTGAGTGGAGAGCAAGAGGGCGTCCATCTTAAATGTCCAATTAAGAAGGGTTTATTGGCAGAAAGAGAATACTTTTTACTGTACAGTATGTTTATATAGATTCTTTAATCATTCTATGACATAATTGTTTGGTTTGTGGCCTGAAAACAAGGCCACCATCTAGCGTCTTTATGTTTCTACAGTACAGTTTCACATTTTTAAGCTGAAGCTAACTATGCAACTGAGTCATGACATGCAAAGGCCACCATAGTTTATTGACCTGTTTGGAAAAGGTCAACAGTCCAGAGTCTCATGTCTCACCAGTTCTGAGGCCAATTTGACAGTGAATGCGCGTCGTTCCGACCGAGTTTGCCTTTGAAAATCATAAAAATACATACTTTAAATCCTCTAAATCCTCCTCTGTGCACAACTAAATGCCTGGACCCTTCAGTAAGGAGTCATGCATCTGTCTGTGCTGCACATATTCCACAGTAAAACTGCAAAAAAAAAAGAATGGAATCAAGGCACTGAAATGCCAGAGTGCTTTTACTTTGAAACAGGAAGAGGCTGTGCTGTGTTAGTGGCATGCATAATAGAATAGAATAGATCTTTATTGTCCACCACAGGCAATAAAACAACACAGAATACTCTAAAAGCAAGACCTAAAACCACAATCATTCAAATCATTGACATTTAAATTTAAAATAAGAGTAAAAAGTTCACCGTAGATATGTGACAGAATCATGCTGTTTATTTTCTAAAAGTCAAAGAGCACTGTTGTCGGTAACTGATTTGCAGCCATATTGATCATAGATCGGTCCCTTTCTTCTACCTCTGCCCTACAAAGGAAGTGTGTGACAACATGTTGTTCTGATAAATGACAAAAATAGCTGTCGAGCGCATCATCAGTACAGTAAGTATATGCAAGGTACCAGACCACTTCCCTTGTGCTGGGAACAAGCCATGACTTTGAAAACACACTCCTCAATCGTCTGTTCATTCCATCACTCGCTCTGCGTGCAGTACACAGCACATCCTCTTTTTTTCTTTCTTTTTCTTCATGTCAGACAAAGCGATGCACTTCGCTGCATGAGCAGGATGTTCTGTCACGTCTTACAGTCGACTTGGTTTGTGTGTGTGTGTGTGTGTGCGAAATTCTCCCGTGCGGTTAGCTGGTTTCAGGACAGGTTGAACTGATACACACGTGGGTGTGAAACTCTCGATTTCTCTGCTGCAAGCCTCCTACACAGGCTTCATGGCAGTTGGGGCAAAAAAAAAACAAAACACAACACTGAGGTTAGACATGATGGATGGATGTGTGATTAAAGCCAGCGAGTGAGATAGGAAGTTAAATGAAGGCAGAAACATCTGAAGGGGAAATGTGAAGCTGATGTGACAGCTGGAGACAGAAAACAAAATCTCAGTGGAGGATGAAAGAGCAGCGTTGCTCCATGAACTGTTTAGATCAAGTTCATGACAGGCGGTGCTGCTTTATATTAGCGAGCTTTGAGGGAAGGCACGGGTGCACAACAAAGTTGGCATTTCCAGTCAGACCCAGAAACAGAATTCTGTGTGACACAGGCGCCGGGTTGACAGTGCAACCGCAATATCCGCGATTTACGACCAAGCGCACGACATCTGCTGCTATATCAGGAGCAGACCCGGTTTCTAAGACACTCACCGAGTCATGGCTGCTCGACTTGGGACACACTGACCTTTGTATGCAGCTGATGATCAAACTGACTTTGCATGAGAACAAAATTAACCCAATAACAGCTGCTTTTATGATAGTGTCTCACTGTCACTATCAGCGTAGAAAAGTGTTTTATAACCAAAGAGGCTGAAAACCCAGGGTCACCTTATTTCTGCATGTATTTAGAGTCGACTCTCTGTAACCCTCTGGTCCTGTATATCTTCTGAGAGCAGCCTTGCATGACATACTGCACTGGTTTCACAGATTTATTACTTATCAGCAGTTAACTCTGAAACAGCAGTTAACTCTGAGCGCGAGTGAATTATGTATTCTGTCCAAGGCATGTACAGTAAATGTCATATACTTTAAGACTTTTACTTAAGTAATATTGTAAAAAAAATGTGACTTCAACTTCTACCAAAGTCATTTTCTGGTAAGATACTTGTACTTTTATCCCTTTAAGCTACTTTAATCACGACTGAGCTTAAGTAAAAAAAGGTTTGAGTTAGAAACTGACGCAGTCCTTAACTGTGATAACTGTGGCTAAAACAAATGTCCCTTTTAAGATCTTTGTAATAACTAAAGTCTTTGGTTACCTCATTATTTGTGTGTGTTTTTGTTTTGTGTGTGTGTGTGACACAGAGCTGAGGTCGATGCAGGAGAGCGAGGAGCTGCTGGTGAACGTGGCTGCCACCATCAACAACCTGTCCTTCTACCAGGAGGAGAGCTCTGTCATCAGACACAGTCAACTCGCCATCACAAAGTGTAAGACTGAAAGATTCAAACTGATTTTCAAAAAGAAAAACGATAAAAACAATGACCTGTATGTGACAACGCCAGTCTCTCTTTTCACTTCAGTGATGCTGAAGTTGTTGCTCAGCTCCAGTGCGGACGCCATGCTGGAGGCCACGCGTGTGTACGGGAACATGTCGCTGTCCAAGGATGTGCGGGACTTTATTATGCAAAACAAAGGTATATTGTGGACACAATACACTGCGCCGCAGGCAAAGTTGACAAAGACCCAAGTTAGAATGAAAACTGGCTATTTGCCGATCACATCCCGAGATGAATAAAAGACAAAGAAATTACGTAATGAATGGATGATTCATAATTTTTCTTTTTCCTTAGCACAGAGATTGAGATAAATACTTGTTCACAGCACACCATGTTTGGGCTGGACTTATCTGCAAGGCCAGCTGCACTCAGTATTAAACACGCCTGCTGACGCTGGTGATAGCAGCCTTCATTACCTTTGTCCTTCTTTGTCTTCGTCCGCTCAGTCGCTCCATCATCTTCCTCCATTCTCTCCCCCAGTGCACCGCTTTGTGGTGACGCTGCTCGACTCTAAGAGCACAGAAATGTGCTTTTCAGCCTGCGGAGTCCTCACCAACCTGGCCATGGACCCTCCCAACCGGGTCAGTCTCTCACTGGAGGGGGCCTCTGTCAAGTAAGCACAAAAGCACTCAGTGAAGATAGATAATGAATAGTGAAGTCTAAATTCCTAGTTTCAGGTCTTATTCATTAGAATATGAAGTCAATTATGGCACATGTGAGTGGACACCAGTGTGATTGACAGCTGGAGCCTGGCTGCATGTGACGTCTGTGAAGTTCGGGTTCAAAAAAATTGCAATTCTCAAGTTTTCACATCTACTTTTACACTGAAAAGCAATAAAATTATCAGCTCAACCACAAATCCTCAAACAGCTTCTCAGACCTCGATAGATGTCATTTGCCCTGTTCCTCCCATAGGCTTAAGCTTATGGGACACTACACATGTCATCCTAATTGTTATTTTTTTTGCATGTCATAACCACGAGTAAAGTTTGTGCTGTAGCTGGTATTAATTTTCTCATCTCTCAAACTATTACTTTAAGGGCTACAACATCTTTTTTCTTTTTTTCTTCTTTGGCTGAGGTAGCTTGGTGTTTGCTGTGGAGAGTAAACAGGCTTGTGGAAAGTATGGTTTTCATTTCGACAAACACGAGCACAACAACTGCTCTGGCATGAACTCGGTGTTACTCATCATCTCAGCTTTGATCTAGGTTGTATGAAGTTAAGATGGCTGATTTCCCCCCCCCCCTCGTTTTTGATTGATTTGTAGATTGTAATGCATGGCAACGCAAAGGCTGATGGAAATATGCTCCATCACCAGTGTTATCATATAACAATGACGTCCTTTTTTTTCCCTTGACACACACACATACACGCTTGTGCAGCATTCGTAGTGAGGACACTCAGAGACATAACCCCTTACCTTCACCATCACAAATAAATGCCTAACCCTTACCCTAAAATGAAGGCCTTTTAAGGGGTGACGGAACGTGAGGACCAGCCAAAATGTCCTCACTCCCTATGGTTTTTAAGTTTTCTGGTCCTCACAAAGACACCCATACAAGAATAAACACACACACACATTCTGGTTTTGCATTCTTTGTGGACACACATAGACATTATGCATTCCTTAGCCCCTTACCCAAACCTTAACCTAAACCTAATTCTAACCTAACCTAAAACCAGGTCTTGGACCAGCCAAAATGTCCTCACAAAGATGGGTTTATTTATTGGTCCACACACACACACACACACACACACACACACACACATAGTCTTCTTTCATTTACATGAAGGTCCAATGAAGTGAACCAAATGTCCACAAACCTTCTAGTTATGTGATTGTGTGTGTGTGTGTGTGTGTGTGTCCAGGCTGCTGGACTGTCTGAAAGACTTTGGACCAGGTGACTGGCAGCTGGCGGGACAGGTTTGTCAGGCGTTGTGGAACCTGATCACTGGTGGTTCAGAGGAGCCACTGGACACACGGGAGAGAGAGTCTCTGCTGGACACCCTCACCACATATTTAGGTTGGTGTTGTCACTATTCCTTACACAACACTTCCTTACACAATACTTTACCCATCTCCATTTAGCTTTGTATTACTAGAATAGAGGTCGTATTTTTGATAAATTGTGCTTCCTACCTCAGTTTCCCTGTGACACTTGGTCTGAGGCTTGAAACTGCAACTCTAATTCCACACTTTTTTCAGACCTGAGGTTGGGTAGCACATTTTTTTCAAAAGTACTACCAAAAATCAGTGAAGTATTCCTTTAATGGAGGAAGACATGCTTGACTTACTCACAGCAGTGGGCCTCAGGGGGCAGGAAGCAAACACTGTCTACTACTTTTTTAATGTATTCCTTAGATGAAGAGGAGGCTCTGAAGTGGACAGACAATGAAGACATGAGGGATTACCAAAGGACATGCTGGGAGTTGGAGTTCCAGCCTGTAGCTCAAAAGCTGGTGAGGACGCTCCAGACCCCGAATCAGACAGACTGACACTGGGACATCGTGGAGCGAGGTGTCACAACGCCACTCAAGTAAATCCTTCACCTTCTGAAGAACGTGATTTATGTGCTTCATCTGATTAGTATCAAACATATAAATCAAGCTTCCGCTGCACATGCAGTCACTGTGTCGAACACGAGCAAAGACGATAGCTGTTTAACTTTGGAGTCTTAACCTGACCTTAATTATCTAAGTGATCTTGATTCTGGCATTTGAATCGTTGATTATTAAGTAAAACACTACATACTGTGTCCCTACCCACTCACCAAGGTCACACATGTGCAAGGACACACGTTCAGGGTGAGAGTGAGACAGGCACTGTTCTTCCTATTGACCAATCAAAATGATTTCTGTGTCTTGTCTGTCTTTTTTTTAATTGTTATTTTATTGTGATGTGTTAAAGGAACAAAACTCACCTTTGACATCTCTATCAAACCATATGCTCAGGTACTTTCTTTTGCAAATAGCTGTAAAAAAAAAACAAAAGAGAGAGACTTTTTATGACAAGCTAACTATGAATGTCTCTCGTGAATTATGACGCTACAAACTTTTTTACAGCAAGTGTCAGACGTTCAGATTGCCAGGGTTTCAAAGTCAAAGCTACATCAGCTCCAGTAGCTGATAAAGGTGATCAATCATGCAGGACAAATACGAGCTGACCGAATCTGCCTCAATTGGGAGAAATTATGTGAAGTAAAGGCCGTTAAAAATGACATTTCCTGAAGACAAATACTTGCACTTCCACTTTAAATGTATCTTTTATTTATTTCATTGCCATCTTAGCCTTATTAATTCAAGTCTTTAGGACTTCATCAGGGTTAACCGAGTACAACGTGTGAATAATTAATTATTTACGCATAAGTACATTCTGTGATAGTTTGTAAACATTTTAACATTCATGCACTTTAACTGTTATTCCTCCTCAGTTTGTTAAGGCTTTTTTTTCCCCGTAGGTTTACGTGCATTTACAAGGATAATTTCAGGTTGTTTGAATATGATGATTAAATCTTGTTTTCCAAGTACTGTGCTGTTTTAGTTTTATGATATGTAACAGATGACTAACCTGGAATTTACCTCATGAGCAAGTCCTTTATTGTCGTGTATTGTGTGACACTGGAGCCAGTTCACAATAAAGCAGAACGGAGTGGGAGACGTTATTGCTTCTCAAAGCCTTTATTATTACACAGATATGGGGCCAGGCAGTGCTTACAAGTTACACAAAGTAGCCTAAGGTACAGTATTTTCTTTTAAATCACATTGTTATTACGACAGAACAAATTATAAACGGCACTTAATGCAAAAAGAAAAAAATCTGTTCCCCCAGATCTCACACAACAGTGACCTTAATACAACCACAAGACAAAAAAACCTTGACAACTCATTAGCCAGAGCCAATATAAACATTGTTCTCTACACAGAATTCCTCAGGTTGATATGAAAGACAGGTGGCTAACTGGTATATCAAGGTTGCCCAAGAAATTGCTTCCTATGCCATTTATCATCGGGCACCAAAATGTGAAGGCAGTTTGGTCAGAGGGGATAATGCTGCGTTTCTGCTGGTGATTGGGTTCTGACAGACAGGCCTTTTGTGGCCTCGATAGGCGACACCCTGAAGTTACGTCTGTAGGTAACTGACCTCACAAGATGAATCGAGGATTTCATCCAGTGAGGTGTCACCTGGGGGTGAAACGGAAAAAGGTAAAATGCCCCTAAACTGGATCCAAATGATGGTCAGGACGTTAAAAAAGGAAAAGAAAAAGCATTGACCTCTCTAGCATAGTCAGTAAGAAGAAATTCACATGAAAGAGCCTGGACTGCACTGAGGATGAAAAACTGTTCAGCTCACTGCTAATGGAGTTAGATTTGATTTCTGAGTGAAAAAATGTGAGACAAACGCGCTCGTCCGCCAATGAGTCATCCTCTGCATAAAAGCACTTGAAAATGCTGACTAATTACAGTGGGTTACCTAATGTTCTGCACTTGTGCAACAGAGCAGTGGAAGTGAGCTGATGGAAACAGTGATTGTGCTGTGACTCCTCCATTTCCTGAATTGTGTCGGCCTCTCGCGATCTCTTTGATAAAGCAACCAAATCAAATTGTTTCGGGAGAAAACTACGAAGGATACACAACAATTCAATATCATAGTTTTATTTTTTTTGTCATCTTTTTTCCATTTAGTTTCATATTTAAAAAAAAGTGTCAGTAACTGACATCAGTCAGAAGTCTGAAAAAAAACCTCCACTTCCTCTCAAACCACTTCCAAATGTACCATTCCTTTACACCGTCACCCTCCTCCTCATATCACTCATCCATCCATCTGTCCATTTCTCTCAATACAACCTCAGGAGAGTGCAGTACTTTACAGGTTTTAGTAAACAAAAACAAAAACGGTAGAGGTTTTGCACCTCTCTTCAAAATAATAAAAAAAAGAAGCTGCTTTTGCACTTGTTAGACTTCCCCAGCAGGGAAATAAGCACAGCTACAAACAACCCATTGCGTTCGACAGCTAATCGACCACGGTAGGCCTCGTGTGGGCGAGCCGGATCCCCGAGCAAAGGGAACCTGGCAGCCCAGAAAAAGAGTCTCTGCTCAATAAAGAGCACTTCTCATATGTCTTTATAGTGAAAATAAACAGAGGAGGTATTCATTTACTGGTAAAATTCACAATCCAAAGCTTCGAAAGTGTTGACCAGGAATCTGGGATAAGCGGAAGACAAATAAGGTGTGGTTGGGGTAACCGGAAGCAAATCCCTCCTGGAAAACCTGGTTTTCTAACTTTCGTTTAAGATTTTTTTTTTGTCTTTTCCCATTAAAAGAAAAATAACAACAACATCATCATCATCATCATCAATAAATGATACACAGTTATCTCACAATAACAGAGCTACAGCAGAAGCAAGAAGTCTTTCCTTCAAAGTGCCTCGCTAAGTTTTTTTTTTTGACACATGAAATTTAAAGACGTACTTTTTTTTTTCTCTCCGTCTTGTGTGAAACACTTACACTCGCACGCAGACATCACACCTCATCCACACAGAAGTCATCCACACGTGTACAGTCAAACTCAAAAAGGGCTCAGTGTTCTTTGAGTTTCTCTCCACACTTCTGTGTTTCACACAATCCTTGGATTAGCTTACACTGACATTAGAGATTTGGGAAGGGGTGGGAGGGATGAGAGGGGGAAAACGGGGGGTAATGCAGTGGATTTCTAATGGATAGGGGCATGTGGAATATGAAAGGGTGGGGATGGGATGGGGAGGGGGGCGTCTGGATCAATATGACCCCACAGAATACAACATGGGAACAGCAGCATTAGCACGTATGCACACTGTGCTGGATAGTTCAGGCACACGTAAAAAAAAAGAAGAAAAAAAAAAGCCCAAAGTTAATGCTTCCGTTTCGACTGACAGCAACTACATCAACAACATCTCCTTATACAAAACAAAATGATAGTCAAGAAACTAAACTGGGATTTTCTACATGGGCCAGCACTCTAGCAAGAGACAGAAGAGATTGGCGACCAAGAATACAGAGACATTGTCCTGAATGCCTCTGGTGTCAGCGCTGACACAAACTCCCCAGCTGAGCAGGAGCTTGCTCCAGGCTGACATCTCTCGGTCACCTTTGGCACTGCAGGCAACACAAACTGAGTTTGGGAATCCACTTGAAGTTTGAGACGTCTTTTCTTCAGCAGTTTTCATTTGCTTGCTTTCCATTTGTTCTGATCCTCTTCTCAACATCCACCCAACAAGCACTGTGACAACTCAGGACAGTATTCTGTTTTTTTTGTTTTGTGTTTTTCAAAAAAAACCCTGCTCTCTTTTTAACTTTCATGATGTGTCCCAATGAGCGACAGCGACGACGACAGTAAAAAGACAACAATAAAAACGTTGAAAGCACTTCATGTCATGTAGCGGGTGATCGCTCTCAGAGCGTATAGAAGTTCAGCTTGCATTCGCGCTTCCATAAGAAGCAGATTAACGTGGACCTGCAGGGGATTAAAAAAAAAAAAATGAGAAGAGATTAATACTGTGCAACAGTTAAGAAAATTAAAACAGCTGCAACTAAGAGAGCAGGAAAGAGGATTTAGATTTTATCTCACCTTCTCAGAGTGCTGGAACTGCCTCCAAAAACTCTCATACATTCGTTTGGTGGTCTTCTCAGGACTACACACCATGGTCTTGATGTAGATCTTAAAGCTGCGATCCAAGAGCTGGTTTATCTCTCCATAATCATAGTCGTCATACCTGAGGAGGACAGAAAAACACTGTTTCAGACATAATGACTCACACAAAGTAGACAAAAGACTACCTGAGCCTTCAGAGTAACCAGTGACTGACCTGATGCCAAACATGCAGTGAATGTAGTTCCAGATGGCTCGACGCAGCATACTCGTATCCACATCCTTGTGTGTTGCCATGGTGTTGTAGGTCAGGTTGTAGGCCATCTGGAACTTCTCGTCCAGCATCTGACCGACATCAGGATACAGTCGGTTGACCAAAGAGAAGCCATGATCCTCCCAGCTGTAATCCTGTGAAGCAGTTAATGACGTGAATACTCGAGAAAAAAAAATGTTGGTGTTTACAACTGTGTCGTCAGACTGAATGGAATGCAATTCCTACCTGCACTCTGAACGTGGGCACATGCTCCCCCCTCCTGGAGAAGTCCTTGTAGCCGTAGCTGGGGTCCTCAAAGTGCCGGGAGATGTCTCTCGAGGGGACGCACTCCTCCTCCTCTGCAGTGACCACCAGCATGCTCTCCGTCTTCTCACGTTCAAAACGAGTCGCCATCTCCTCCTGGCTGGCCTCCTCGTCATCACGGCACTCCTGCAGCTGCTTCATGCGCTCCATCAGCACCTCCACCTCACCATTCACCTCCTGCAAGGAGCAACATCAACATGCATGTTTAGGTAAGAACATCAGGCAACATATCAACATTCTCCAACTTGTGTATTCTCTAACTCATTAGGTTTTTAACCACTCACCTGGTTACCAAACAGATTGTCATGGTGAGTGGCGTGACTGTTGCCGTTAGCAATATCACACACACAGTACTGGCTAAGGGAGGGGGGTCTGAAGGTGTGTCCGCCGTCGCAGTGGATCTCAGGCATGATGCCGCAGCCGAATGTGAACGAAGCAAGGGAGTGGTAGTGTGTGAGGAGGACCACTGCGTGGATCAGCTCTGCGAGGGACCAGCTGTGCTCCTCTGCCTTCAGAAACCGCTGGAGGAAAAAAAACAAAACACCTTTTAGCAAACGGGACATGTCTTCATCCTCCCTCCACAACTGGGCACGTTCACTCACCTCGATGTGTTCCTTAGTGAGAAGCCAGGGTCGGTGGGCCAGGATTTTATTGAGCTCTCCGAGCTGCTGGAGCTTCTGCGGTGCTTCATCCAGGCCGTTCAGCCACTTCAGATCTCCACCCACCTGGAGGAAGTCGTTCACGTGCAGGTTGACCAAATAGGAGCACTGGTGTCTAGCTGCCGCCTGCCAGGTCGCAGGGAGAGAGTAAAACAGTAGATATTTAACTACCAGACAACAAACAAACAAAACTCACAGTTCATTTGAGAATTCACAGAGGACATACCATGATGCCGATGTAGTGTCGGTAGTGCAAAGGTAAGGGTCCGTCCATCTGCAGCAGGTAGTGCTGTGTCCGGAGGAAACTCTCCAGGTACTGTGGGTGGAAGCCCATGACCAGAGAAATGTTGTCCAGGCGACCGAGGGCTGCAAATGCATCCTCAAATATTGACTGTGTCCTGGTGTCCACTTTACTGACTTGAAGAATCTGAAATAAATAATAATGATGATAAATAAATACAGTGTAAAACTTTTTTATTTTTTGCAACAAGCCTTGCGATTTCTTTTCAGCAGGATTACTGTACCTCTTTTTCTGGGATAAATCTGCTTGGTCCGTTACCTAAGGGTCTTGGGATCCTTACTCCCAAGTCCTGCAAGACAAATAAAAAAAAAGCATATCAAATATTTGACAGGATGATTTTAATAGGTTTGGTTAAGGTCATTATTTCACATTTCTACTGTAGTGCCTCTACTGTGACTGAATTGCTTCACCAGACTGAGAAATCAGAGTCGTCTTGTTTATCAGGCACCAATAAATGTGGAGATCTTGGATCGGTTTATTAATACAACTGCAATAAAATTTTGATTTGATTCTCAAAGTGTCAAAAACACGCAGTGGATGCAACACGGGACACTGATGCATAAAAGCAGAGTTTAATTGACGGCATGAGCAAACACAGTAAAACACAGGAGAAACACTGTCTTTGGCCTCTTTTGTGTCCTGTAACTTTCCGCTGCCTGTACGGACATGTCTCCTAGCGGACACTGTCCCGCAGCGCAACAATGTAGCAGATGAATGAATGAGCACAGCGAATTCGTGGATTATTCAGAAATGACACCGAGTTTAAAACGTCGATTTGAACGTGAACTGTTTCATTTCAACCGAAAACTGTGGAGAAATGTATGAAAAATACTAAGAGCTTCTTTCCTTTTCTCTCAATGACCACTAACTCTCCTGCCTGGTAAACAAGTCTGGACAAAAGACTGCACTGCAGCCTGTTTGTTCAAAGCGAGGAAAAAATAACGTCACCTGAACGCACCGTCGATGTGACACATATATCCACACTCTAAGAGAAAACTGGAGCTTTAAAAAAAGATGACTGCATGTTTTTCTTCATTTAAGAGTCGCATTTTTCTTTCTCTTACCTTTTTGCTGCGCCGTTCACAATGCGAGCATATCTTTAATAAGCTTGTCACTGCAAAAGAATTAGTTTCCACGTTTTGCGCCGGTGCCACCGCGTGCCTCATCTCGTGCCCCTTGCTTTTAAAGGTGCTTTTTCTCGTCTGAAAAGCGTCTCCAGCTCGGCTCTGTCCTCCTCTCTTTGTTCCTTGAGGCACTGAGTAAAGTGCTCAGTAGTCAGCTGTTGCAGCCCTACAGCAGAATACCGACCTGCCTCTTGCCTACATTCGGTAAATAAGTCGAGGCTCGTGTGAGTGACGCACACTGCGTCCAATCGCGTGGCGAAAACAGCTTTGCGCCAGCCAATGGCGTCAAAGGGGTGTGTGTGTGTGTGAGAGAGAGAGAGAGAGAGAGAGCGAGCGAGCACTTGGGGGCGGTGCCAAGTGTGAGGAGAGAGGGGGGTCCTAAACGTGAGCAGAGAGAACAATCACCTAAGAAAAACATCATCACTTCTTCTTTTGTTTCCCTGCTGCCATTGATCATGATTGAGTTCACTGCCGTGCATTGAACTCTCAATGCTGGATGATGAGCAGCAATCAAGCGAAGAGTGACAGTTTCTACACCAATCACCGTGATCAACAACCTAATCAATCATGGCTGATACAGAGAAATCATCACGCAGGGATATTTCCGTTATTTTTGACAGATAATGCGATTGCGATCAATTTTTGCATCGTAACTGTAATTTTTGCAAAAGTAATAGACACTAGATGGAGTCTCTCGACAAACAAGTGCTGTTGTGTTATCATTTAACTGTTTTGTCACGTATTTTTGACCGCAGTGTCTTTCAATTTGGACATATTGAGTTTTCCTAGGGCTGCAACAAAAGATTTTTTGCTTTATTCATCAGTCAACTATTTTCTTGACTGATTAGTTGTTGGGTCCATAAAATGTCAGAAAATATTAAAGCTGTTGATCTGCGAATTTCTTTATTTTGTCCACAAACCAAAATGATTCAGTTCTAATGACTTCTTTGTTACACACAGCAAGATTTTAAGAAGCTGAAAAATCTGATTAATCAATTATCCAAATAGATGCCAATTAATAATCTTTTAATTATTTTGCAATTAACTCCTGCCTGAATAGGAATATATTCTATAACATGGCCAGTTGTAGCTGTTACAATGACAGAAAAACAGGCCCTTTTCTGTGCAATCAGCGTGTTCATCTGTGCATTTAAACAAAGCAGTAACAACAACAACCCAGAGTCAGCTCAAGCAAGCAGCAGCAAGTCCCCCAAAACTGAGCCCCAGCTCTCCTCGGAGAAGAGCTGAAGACGGTAGAGGAAAGGAGAGAGCGAGAGACAGAGACAGAGATCAGCATCAGCACGCAGCATGAGATGGATCGCTGCAGGACCTGCTGCAACAACAACAGCCCTTCAGTTAGTGGTTTTGCACCACAGCCTATCAGACCACAGATAATGTCATTCCTCCGCCAATCAGCCGGGGCTAAAGGAGTGCTTTTAAAAGCCAGGAGGAAGGAGAGATAAGGAAGGCAGCTCTTATTGCTTTGTTTGTCCCAGCTTGACAATAACAGAGTCACTAGGACAGTTTACACCTGGTTTATCACACTGCAGTGGTTAGAAAGTCAATAATTACTCAAAATTACATCAGATGAGATTTACTAAAACATAACCTAATGCTATATTGATATATAATAATCACCTTTTTCATTCAGGCAAGTCTTTGTAATTCTTGGTGACAACAGATGAAGAAATATTGTCACGTAGATGCCCCCATGTTTCCACACACACATACATCTGAGCATCACATTTCTGTGTGAGATTTCAAAACAACACATTTCACTAGCAAAAATTCCACAAAGACCCACTTTATGGCAGAAAAGGGACCATACAGCAACAGCTCGTGTGATGAAGTTGATTGGATACCACACTAGAAGCAGGAAAAACAGGTTTTAGTAATTAAAGGAAAAGGTAGCCAAGAAAAGGCAAGTCTGCCCCTGTGTGTGTGATCAAGAGTCTACCTGGCCAGTTTGGCAAGTGGATTCAAGTCCTCAGTAAAGATACCTTAATAGCACAGTATTCAGCAGGTTTATTGTGTGGATCGCCAACACCCACCCACACAAACACACGCACATATACACCCCCCCACCCCACAGCCCCTACACCAGACCCTCTCCTGATGCCAGTGGTAAACATGTTCCCATGGCTGGAGTCAGCAGTGCTGCCAGGAGCCCCATGGCTCAGCAAAGCTGCAGAAGAGGCTGGTCAGCGTTAGAGCTTACGACACACCAAACCTTTTCACATAAAAGCGCTTAGGCTCGGGGGTCAGGGCCACACACCATTGTCAGCGTGCGCACACTGACCACTTTGTGGGGCTTTACTGTACCCACATCAGGTGTGTTTTTGTTCTCAGGTTCAGACACGTATACATGTACCACCAGTACACAAGTCAATTAATACTTCAATACGTTGCACATTAGGCTACATCCATGCAACAACATTTGCAGAAAAATGTTTGCCGATTCTCTCCTCTGCGGCTGAAACTATTACAAATGAGAAACGATGGTGAAAAGTATGAACGAGGATTCCGGCCATTAGACCAACGGCAAAGGGAAAATTACATTACATTACATTACATGTCATTTAGCAGACGCTTTTATCCAAAGCGACTTACAAAAGTGCATTTAAACATTTGGGTACATATAAGAGCTAGAAGTAAGTAAGAGCTTCAAGTAGAACAAACTATGAAGTGCTAGTCATAAGTGCGATGTACAAGTTTTTTTTTGTTTGTTTTTTTTGTCGTCTTAGTCGAGGTAGAGTCGGAAGAAATGTGTTTTTAGTCGGCGTCGGAAGATGTGGAGGCTTTCAGCTGTCCGGATGTCGATGGGGAGATCGTTCCACCATTTGGGAGCGAGGACAGTGAATAGTCTCGAGTTCTGCGAGTGCCTCTGCGATCCTCTCAGTGAGGGGGCAGCGAGCCGGTTTGTCGATGCAGAGCGGAGTGGGCGGGCTGGGGTGTAGAAAATTAAACTGAAAGTAAGTATTAAGTGAGCTTTTCGTTCACAGCTCATGGCCGAGTCGTGATCGATAAGAGCCCATTAGGAAGTGAATGCAGGTAAATGTGTCATTGTTTCCAAATGTCCCATACTATTAAATTAAATTATGGGGCTCTAAAACGACTAGGTAATCATTAAATTTAATGGTTCTGGCCTATTAACAATCTTTATTTCGGTTGAGGCAAGAAGAGATAAAGGCAAACATTAGTTTTTAGATTTTTTTTTTATATACCCATAGCGAGTGCTTGTCTTGATAATCATCTTGCGATGCCTCAGCTGTGTCATACAGCGCTTTATGGAAGTCCCAAACCCCAGGATGCAAACCACCGTTCTACGGTGTCTTCTGAAGTTTGTTCTGAACATCGTGTGACATTAAAAAACCACACTGCAGGTGTTTCAGGGAGTCTGAAGACGTGCAATTATTCGACAACTTACTTATACGACATCAGCGACAGTAAGTTTGAATGGAGTCTTCAAAATTGCTAATAGATAAAACTAGAGGCTACAAAGGAAAACAAACTCTCAAAACATGTTTATTAAACTTGTCTCTTTAAGATTTACAAGGCAACACAGCAGCTGAGAGGCTCATTAGCTGAATGATGGGGTTAAAACCAGTGACCTTTTTCACTGTGTGGTGAACACTATGTCACCATGCCACCCTGGAGATGTAACTGTGTGAGTGTATATTGTATGGGTGTGTATGTGAAAGATGTTTGGACTGCAGAGGTTAGCAAAACGCTGGGAAGATAAGTTATGACAAAGGGAAAGGCTCTTAAAACAACAGGAATCATCTCAGATTTGTTTTAACAGTGTGAATATTATCAGACAGTCATCTACTGAAGGAAAGGCCTGAACAATGGACACATTTCCACTTAGTTTTACACAAATTTGTAACAGAAATGCTCCCATTGAGAGTAATAACCAGGAAAATCATTATGAATGCATGTTAAAAGAAGCTGTTCCCTGCTCATAAACGGGAGCGTCGACAGTTTAAACGCGACTCAAGCTGAACTGAATTTACTGCTCACCAAGTATAAAGATTTAGCAAAGGCACGGGAGCTAAGAAGAATCAAACTGAAGCATACCACACAGTCAATCTGTGCAAATACCCTTTTTCTTGGGTTGCAGTGGCACAGAGGTGAAAAGCCCCTCACCTGATAAGCCTTCATGCACAACACATGTGTCAATCAGTTCAAAATGTGTGGATTAACGTCTCAAAGTAATTCTCAGTATAGTGAATAACAAACTGGAAAAAAACAGCAAGTTTGACTTGAACATTACTTGCTCATTTCAATACAACCTTTCCATGGCTAACGTAAGACAAACTGTAACTTTGTGCCTCCCCTCTAATGCTCTATATTTTTAACATTCGTCAGTTTCTTGTGGTTAAAGGTTGTAGCTCAGAAATGACTCTTTTGTCTACGTAGCACTTTTGTCATTGTTATGAATGACACAGCCGCCCTAGCAAATTTTTGCATATGTAAGCATTAGCTTTAACAAGACTACAAGAAGTAGTCTTGTACACCAAAAAGGCCCACATTAATTTTTTTTTTTAAAAATAGACAAAATGTGGGTAAGGATAGATGGAGGAGGGGTTGATAATGCTAGCATTTTGACTTTTTTTATTTCATCAAAAACATAAACTTTTTACTCAGGCGTGTGTAGAGTGATTCATACTGGAAATGGAACCAAGGGCAAAACGTATGTGGAACATTCAAAGTGATTCTGCCTCAAGGACTTAAAGTTTTCATGAAGTATACCACTAGGCAGATGGTGTGTGAGCAACAGTTGTCACACAGTTGTAAAATTTTACAACTGAGTTACAAGGATAGAAATGATGTTCTAGCAGATTGCGGTATCAGTGGATACTGAACAATGGAAAATGATCAGTTTGATTACAACAACTAAAATAAAGTGCAGAAACCTGCAGTTACTCTCTCAAATGCCCACAAAAGCAGTTGTTTTTGCTTTATGGGCGTGAAGCAGAGTAAATAACATCTCTAGAATCTAAACCAATCAACAAGGACAATAAAAAAACCTAATAAGATTAAAAAGTTTAGAGTAAGCCATGGCAGGCATAAGCTGTTCACAAATGTGTCTCATCCCTGCGGCTGCTATGTTTTTTCACGCACTAAGTCATGACAGAACCGCAGAAAGTGTGGGGATGTTCAACAAGTGGCAGAAGTCCACCAGACCAGTTCAAACCTGACCTATCAGTGCACAGAGGAGAGGAAGCAGAAAACTCTCTAACACTGACATAAGCCTAGCAACAGGCTTCCACCAATCACAGGGCAGAACAACAGTTAGAGGAACCAATCTTCTCCACTCACTCTCTCTGCCTCTCTTGTTTCTCTGAAAGAAAGAAAAAAGAAAAAAGAAAAGGAAAAGAAGAAAAAAGTTTGAGGTATGAAGTTCACCGAACAATCTAATTCGGTCGGTTTCACAGAGAGTAATTTTGTTCACTTGATGTGTTTGTCCATGTTGTAATTTTTGTCTGTTTAATTTTGCTTGACAAAGAGTGTCAAAACAAATGTCTCCTAACTTTACAGCAAACACAGAACCACGTGGTTCAACTTAGCCCAGAGGCTCACAACAGCAGCTCTCATCTGTGAAAAACAACGACAGAACTTTTTCCATGTAAACAAGACTTTACCCTGGAAGCTGTGAGAACAGATTTCACTGTAGAAAAAAGATTAAAGCAATGTATTCAAATGCAACAGGCCTGCAGATGTGAGTTGAGTTTTAAATGTGTACATAGTGAAGGAGTGAAAAACTGCAGACTCAGGGGGTATCCCCCACCCGACTCGACAAACACAGCTCTGGGTAAGAGTCTGTTCATCTATGGCTGAGTGGAGGGTTAACCCTTACCCGTCCAGCAGGCCACAACCTAAACACTTTACTCCCATCTGACAGCATTGTCTCCATCCTCTTAACCAGATGTTAACTTGTCAAAAAGTCGACCATTTGCCTCAAGTCAGACATGAGGCTTGTTGTAATGTACAGTTAAAGTCTTGGTTCAGTGTGGGAATAAAGTGGACATCTCTAGCCATTTGGCCCTCTCTGACCATCCTTTGGCCCCTTTTCTTTTCCTTTTCTACCAGTTGCCTCTTTTCCGATCTCTATGTATTCTGGCAGGTTATCAGAGTGGAGCGGTCTCGCCAAGCGCCGGCTTTCCTGAGAGGAGAGGCGTGCCCCCCCAGACCATTGAGTTTTGGACCAGCACACACCGACCATGAGAGGAAGCAGCAGCGTTCCCTGGATTCTATGAAATGCAGAGCAACCGGGGAGACTTCAGGGAACACATAAAAAAATAGAAAAACTAACCTACAGCTCGAGGGGAAAGGGGGGGGTATGTGGACTCGTAAACTTGGATGTATACAGTTGCTTAAATAATCCTCATGTTGATGACAATCCAGAGGGGGAAAGGCGTTGGCCTGCAACCCCTGTGAGCATGTGAGGAAGAGAGAGTTCCCGGGGATGTTATTCTAACAGGGAGAGGGCAGCTGTCACAATACAAAAGGCACCAAGAGAGAAGATCCCTTAGAAAAACAGAAAATACCAAATCCTACCCTGCTATCTTTAGCCTGATGTGACACAGCCACCGTGAATCAATGAAAAACTCACCAAACTTGCTTCACCTGTCTTCTATTCTTTCTCTACAGTCTCTGTGTTACTACAATAACAATCTCCGCTGTGATTATGCTCCCACCTCATCACTAAGTCTTCCACTGGAAAACACAGGAGACAGCACACAGGGGCGAGTCCAGAGGTGCTGCCAAAATTTTGAAATGACAGAACTCAGGATCTGGCCAAATGATTTTGATACAGAAGACACTGTGCCAATCTCAGCTGGTACACCCTGGACAGATCGCCAGTCCATCACAGGGCAAACATATAGAGACAAACAACCATCCACTCACACACCTGCTGTCAATTTAGAGTGTCCAATTTACCTAATCCCCATTTTGCAGTTTTTGGACTGTGGGAGGAAACTGGAGAACCCGGAGAAAAACCCATGCACACAATGGAAGAACTTTGCAAACTCCAAGCAGAAAGGTCCTTGTTCAGACCGGGTTGCAAACCCGGGTCTTCTTGTAGCAAAGGCAAGAGTTGGTAATCAAACATGTGCCTCTAAATTAAGGTAATTAACACTTACACCCCATAACCACTGGCCGTTTTAAATAGATTTTGACCACTGAGAATGTGTTAAATCAGCATTCACTCCTGGGTCAAATGAGCATTTTCATTGGCTTTACCTTTAGTCAGCATTAGCGGTTGTTTTTTTTCTAGGTACAGTATACGTGCCGTTTTATCAGTTTTATCATCTGCTAAGAGAAAACTAATGTCCGCAACCTCTTCTTGTGTAACAGAACAAAACGTGTTGACAGTAGTGACAGCAGTGATCCAATGTGAGATGTAGCAGCTCAGACAGCAGACACAAACAGACTCTGATAAAGGCCGATGTAATACATCACAGAAGCTGCAGCAAAGATTAGAAACTCTTGCTCTCTGCATAAAGCAGTACTTCTTCGCTTTTCCTGACACCAGTTTCACTTCTGCCCTTCTCTGTTTCCATTATCTGTTCTTTCAATCTGTAACCTTCACCAGGATGTATTTTGATTGCAAAGTTGAAGAGGGGATGTGATACCACTGTACTTTAAGAGGGGAGAAAGCAATAGAGCCTAAATGTTGCCCTCAGAACCATTTTGGCCGTGTCCTATTACTTCATTAATAGGCAATGAGCTGCGATACTGAATGGTAGAACAAAATGGCTGGCAGAACCTCATTTGAGTGCAACGTCACGGCAGCTGCCCCATTAATTTTTAATCGTTTATGAAATGCCGGTTTGATTAGGTTGAAACTCAATCACCATGGTCTCCGTCCTTTTTGTACGCTGCCGCTGACTCATCATTTCAAGCTATTTTACAGCTTATTTCAAGCAGCTGATGGTTTGCATGGCACTGAACTGCAGAATACGTTCAGCTTAATTTGAATTTACATAACAAGTTATATGGCATTAAAACAATCGTTTGAAGTCTATTCTTCATGCAACTCAAATATCATCCACTGTATAAAACAATAACAGGTCTTTAATGATAGTTGCTGCACCAATTCATTTCATGGTTTTGTGTGCTTGGCTCATGGATAATGCAACGCTGTACATACACAGACTCAGCGTGTGCTGTACACGAGACTATACCCAGCCAGTTCCTCATAAATGAAAACACAAGCGCCTGACATCATGAGATCATGAGTTTGTATCGTCCAAAACAACAGTGGAAAAGTGCAGAATCTGCTGACCTCTGCAAATTATCAGCTGGGGCTAAAACATGCTCATACACATCTAGTAGTGTCATTGTTTTATGTCAATACATAATCAATACATAACACGATATAAATGAAAACAATATTTCTGTAAGGCTGGGCTTATAAAGAATATTGTTCCTGTGGGCTCATAAATAAAATTCTTCATTGTTCTCAAAGGAGAGCGACAACAGACTGTAAAAACACTCAAATAAAGATATCTATTGTTTATAATCCGTATTACATGCTTAAAATACAATTATTACCTTTCATTACAGACAATATTTATTTGGCTTTTTAATCTTAAATGGAGAATATTTACGTGTATCAGAAACAATGAAATTGCCTATAAATATGGTCACATTAACACAAATCATTTGGCTTGGCAATGAAGAAGTGTTATTATGTGACTTCTTTTAAATTTATCCATCCTACGCATTTTTTTTTAAATCAATATATGAAATATTTCATGTTGTTCATACTTCTATTTCCTTGCCCTGCCTTCAAACATTAATTGTAACAGGGCATCATTGCAACTGAGAGGTTGAACTAAATAAATATAAAATAGCATTTTATTTATAATATTTGTATCAATGCAACAGCCTTTAAAAGTCATCACAGATACCTGATCATGATATGACGATATCCAAAATCTAAGATGATATCATATCTCATGTCACAAAATATCACAAAATACAGAAACAACAAGGCAAATGGTTGCAAAATACTTTCAGATTAAAATGTTGCCCGAGTCAAAGGCATATACTCTAATTAAAAAATAGAAGTGTGGGGTATTGACTTGAAAAATGAATCTACCGCCATTTTAACCGTGTATTAAGTACCGGGTTTATATGTAGTGTACAGGTTCTTCACTTTTACAATCCCTCCATGGACCTCATAACCCCAACCGAAGTGTGTCTGCATTGTGTGTGTGTGTGTGTGTGTGTGTGTGTGTGTGGTCCTCTGTCTCATGCCACAGGTAGTGTTGAACATATTTGCTCTGTGGTTAATCAATTACAACCCTGTGGTACCAAGAAAAGAACAAACCGATGACTTAAAACATATTTTATATCGCTGCCTTTGTAGTCTAGCCAGATTTAAATATCTCAATAACTTTCAAAATATAATGAATAGATAACTACTGCCTCCGTTCAGTGGACTGTACACTGATTATATTACCATGGTAACACTAGTCCCTTTCTCAGTTAATGCAGTAACTAAATGATTTTGGTATTAAACTCACCATAAATATTAGTTGAAGTGTGATAAAAACATAAATAACCTCCTGCATGCAATTCATTAGTCTCACATAACCAAAATGGTAGACACCATTATACGGTCACTGGCAGGACGTGATAAAAAATGAATGAATCAATAAGGATGATTTGCATTTTTAGTCTGTGGTTTGGTTATCTCAGATAATTTGACACTGTGGCTTGACTGAGTCAGTCGTGTAGGATGATTATGAGTAATGACATGACTTTGAACTGAGGAAAACAATGAAATGGCCATGAACGCATACAGGTGGAGAGAAGTAAAGTGATAAAAACACAAAGATAAGAACATTAAAGTGTATGAGATGCTGCAGTTTCAAAGTCAAATGCTAAATCGTACACTTTTGTGTTGAAATACCAAAGCAAGGTTATCGAAAGTAAAAGTCGTGCATATTTTTCACTTGCAAAAACCCTCATTAAGAACAACTCCAGCCCTGAGTATGAAGTCATATTCCTCATCTGTGATTATGTCACAGATAAGGGATGCTGGGGTTAAAGAGGGCATTAACAATGAATAAAAAAGGTGGGGGTGGAAAGAGTGATGAGAGGAGAGTAAAGGACAGACGGGAGAGGGTTATTTGATCAGTGTGCAAAGAGAAAGCACCTCGCACCTTATCATGGATAAGTAAACACCCCACACCACCTGGAGTGACATCACTGTCCCAGAGAATCAATAACCAGCCACTTCCTGTTCCAGCGGGGAAAATCGATGACTCTGTACACTAGATAACCTATTTGTGCCCACTCACCTGAGGAAGCATACACACTCCGCACAACTAAACACACACACACACACACACACACACACACACACACAGACAAGAGTAACGCAGAGCACATATACAGGGAGCATTAACAAAACCAGGCCCGCAGTCACAGTTTTCATCATGGAGTATTTGTGTGGCTTCAGGGCAGAGTCAACTCTGTTAAAGGATTAGCGGCAGCCACAGTGCAGGTTAGGCCTACTGTTGATGTCTAAAGGGGATAATGGCTCAGCCAAATTAGATTTCCATCAGGTTTTCCCACACAAACACACACAAACAGCATTGCTCAGACCCAGTCTGTAAATGTCCCAGATGCACCTGCTTTCCTTGGGAGCATTTATTGTTTATTGTACAGTGTACAGTATACTGTAATAGCAAGCAGTAACTGCGCTGAGTTTCCGATTAAAGGGAAATAAAAGGGAATAATTTGAGTCTAATAACATTTTGAGCCAAACAAGCATTTGGCATCGCTTAGAGGGTTCCTCATAAATTCTGTCACCCATTGACAAGTGTCTGGTATGTGCTCCACACTTAACTCACCATTGACAAATCTGTACCTGGATGGGCTCCAGATTCTTTCAGTTAAGGGCGAAAAAATATCACAGATATCTCAGCTCAGTTTATCAACAATCTATGGGATGTAAGGACATTTTGGCTGGTCCTCATGTTCTGTCACATCTGTTAAGATTTGTAATAGGGATAGGGCTAGAATTAGGTATATGTTAAGGGTCGGGGTTAGACATGGAGCTGAGATGAAGGGGTAAGTAATGCATTATCTCTGAGTTTCTTTTGTGAAAAAGGGAGCAAAAGAGAGAGAGCAGGAGCGAGAACAAACGTGAATGCTGCAACCTACAGCCTCAGAAAAAAGAACAGACTTGTGAACAGACAAGTTCGAAGAGCAAAAAAAAACAGTGTGAAACTCCTGAGATGACTGTAATGAAGAGGCATTTGCTGAGTGGGTGTATTTTTCTTTCTACACAGATCACATTGGGTTTCATTACCATGCTGTATATTTATCTTGGTGAGAACAAAGAGTGTGGTTAGCCACAGCAGTTCTCGCTCTATTTGAATATAACGAAATAAAAACAGTGAATATGACAACCTCCTCTGGTCTTCACAGTGTGCCCTCACCTGGGGCGCCATCTGTCTGTCTGTCTGTCTGTCTGTTCGCATCCTGCCGAGTCTCCAAATGCTGTGTTAAAACAGCACAGCAAAGATGAACTGACTTAAACTTTGAGAGGCCTTTTTGATATGTGCTATTAAATACAACCATTTACATATAGTAATAACCAGTAGCTTAAATAAATGCCAGTTAAGCATGTAACAACCACAGCCTCGAGCTTGAGTTAATAACTATTTTGTTTAATCCAAACAGACAATGTTAAGTTTGAGAACTGTTGAAAAGTATATTGATTTTAGCTTACTGGGCAGAGCTATGGTAAACATTGCTCCTTGTTACCCTCATGTGATCCTTAAGATTTTTGCTAAGCTTATTTTTGCTTTTGTACTTTAAATGTGAGATATCGGCCTTGGATCATGTTTTATTGTCTCTTGTGCAATTACAAGTACAGTGGTGTTTTTAAAGGTCTGGTTTTAGCCCAAGATTTGGCGTACCGACATTTCAGTCGTTTCAGTCATCTGATCCAACTGTTTATACATAGAGGCCCAAGTGTGTCCTCCAAAATTAATATGTCTTTATATACAGCAACACCAGCATGCTTGTCTAAATAAAGAAGACAAAGCAAACCTTGTATCCTCTAAACTGAAGATACACTGAATTAAATGCAACACCAATGTTGAGTAATATGAGAGGTAGCTGAGAACACTGATACCTCTGTGAGGTTTGTGACTGTAATTATGAGAGAATCACTTTTAGCATTAAGTTTGAGGACGTGAAGGGGGGGCGGACATGAAACCTCTCTCTGTCCGGAGTAAGCTAAATCTGCCAAATAGCACCTGTAAATGTCACTAATATGGTTTATTTTGTTTGCCCACTGGACAGAAATGTATAAACAACTTATTTTGGACAGAGCAAGTGTCGCCGCTTCCCCTTATTGAGGTTTTCCTGTTGAGCAATCTCAAGGAAGGATAAACTGTTGACTTTTATGGTATGATTCAAATCTTAAGAGTAGTACATGTACCAGGATTGATCAACAACATAAAAACCCAACATCCACTTTGTCTGTGTTGGAAATGATAGGCTTTTATTTACTTTCTGCTCCTGTTGCCTCGTATGACGTACAACTCTTGTTTACGAGCTTGCGTGCTAAAGTCGCATGATTAGCAGTCATAAATTTACATGGTATATTAGTACATTGGCCACGTGAATAATATGGACGTTGAAATGGTTTCGAATAACAACTTTAGTTTCCACTTGCTGGTTTTGAAAATTCTGCCTGATGACTGTTTGCGAAATAACAATAGTGTGCATAGATGTCTGCATCTGTGTGTGTGTGTACGCAATCATGTCTGGAGAGGAAATCCATTCTCTTGATGCACCAGGGCAAAGATTTGGCTTGTTGCCTATAATCCTCTGACCCCCCTCTAACCTGCCTGTTAGGCAGATTCTGCTCACACCGCACCAGAGACCGTCCAACCTGGTAAGGCTGCTTTCTCCATGGGACTCCCACAGGAAAGCCTCACACAATACTTGGCTCTCCTTGAAGTCGACGCACAAACATGCACACAAGCACACAAAGACACACAAGCTGTGTAAAGGCAACTAAGTACACACATGCTCACAAGGACATATCAAGAAAGCCCACATACACACAAGGCAAGCACACAATTCCTGTGATACATGCACACACACACACGCACACACGCAGAGTCTCAAGCAGACAATGGACAGTGGAACTGTGCCATAAGAGAAGGCTGTTGTCCAGTCACTGGGCAACTGGGGCAGCAGATGGTCATCTTCCCTTCCACTGAAACAAATCAGAGGGAGGGGAAGGGGAAGGCGCAGCAGAATGGCCTCTGCCACAGAGTGAACACCTTTCACCAAGTACATGGGAATGACTCAGCTATAACCCATAAAGCAAATGAGCTGGACACTGATTATCTAAGGGTCTGCACGGACTTGCGGCCCAGAAATGGAAAGTTTACTAAACCCAGATGTCCTTAGTGAAAAGCGCAGTGAAAGAGACGCCACATACGAGTGCCACAAATACAGCAGAACAGCAGGGAAGAGGTCAATTGTAACATGAAGAAGAAAAGAAAATATATCGTGAGGGAACGTTTCATTTCCTGTTGACCAGTTGCTTCCTCTCAGCATGAAAGTTTTGAGTGGCATGCATCTCTGGGTCTCTATGCAGAAGTGGGAGTTCATGAGACCAAGTCAGGGTGGAAGAAGAGCATGGTATGTGGACACTGTCAAAGAATTGTTTATATTCTTAACAACCCTGTGTGTTTTACCATCCTCTATTTTCTGTAGCTTGTCAGGAGGTATGGTTTGGGGCAGGAAAAGCCACAACAAGAGTCCTCTTACATAAATAATGGATTTATTTGAAGGTTGGCAGATGCAAAAGAGGCATGTGAGCGATTTGTGTCCTCGCATAAAACGACGCGAAGCACAGAAAACAACTTTGTATGAATGGGGCCTCTGTGTGTGTGTGTGACAGAGCGTGCCTCCTTCAAGAAAACATGTTTGTTTGAGAGAGTTGCGTCACAGTGGAGGTATGAGAGAGTGAAGAGTCATGAAGAAGAGAGCAGCAGACAGGTCAGAAAGTAACAGAGCAAACAGTGAAAGTGGGACAAGGAGAGTATGGAATAAAGAGAGAAAGACAGGCAGGAGAGTAAGTGGGTCATAAGATGTGGACGATAATGTTAGACTTCAACTTCATCTGTTTCTCATCCGACACACTCGTCCCCACACTGGTCTGTGTTCTGGATGTTCAGTGACATTTACTTCAATCACGTCTGACTTCGTCCAGCAAGAACATTATTTCTCCATAACTATCCATCTATCACCCACATGGTCCTGTTCTTCCCTCTCATTTACTCATTTGCTTCGCCGGTGCCTTTCATATTGTTCCATCATTTGTTCCCAGAGGCCTGTTTTTGTCAGAGGGACTACTGTCTGACAGGAGACAAACGTCTTTGATGTAAGATCCACAGCACGCCTCCGGGCCTGCAGACGAATTAGACACCTCAGAGAGAGAGAGAGAGAGAGAGAGAGCGAGAGCTGTTTGTGTTTGTATGTACAGTATGCAAGTAAATAAACTGTTCAAAAACGTACGCTGCTTATAGGTGTCACCGCCTATATTAAGTAGATTAAACAAATCTACTTCTGATAACTTGTCAAATAGAGAGAAAACAAATAATTGTTTCTGATTTCTCCAAGATTCCTGGTTCATAAGCACACTGTACAGCTCCGCTCCCGCCCGCCCCCAAAAAAACATGATCTTTCTAAGAATGTACTAGAGGATTCTTGAAAAGCCAGGGGCCCGTGTACATGTCAGTACTCCACCACTTCAGCGGAGCTTTGAAAAACAACATTGGTTGCCAAATTTTAACTATGTCCCTGTAGGGAGCCATAGAAAATACAGTACACTACATCCTATCATTCTATCCCCCCTCCCTCACCCTCCCTTTTCTTTTGGTATCCCCCCAAAACCGTCCTGATTACTCCCTTCGCACAAATACGGCTCGGAATAACGAGTGTGTGTATGTGAGAGAGAGGGGGGGGGGCAGAAGGAGTTGTAGGGGAGAGGGAGGGGTAGTAACCTACATACTAAGCTATGTTTCTTTCCCTTTGGGCTCCCAGCAGACTCAGCTTCAAGTTTGATAAATCGCAGGCCCACTCAAAGCAACAGACGCTACAGCTCAAACCCCAGCGAAGCCAGCTAAGTGAAAAACACACACATACGTGCAAAAAAGAAAGAAAAGCTCTGAGCCAAGGCTCTTCACTGCTGTTCCACATACTGACACAGCCTGCCTGCAGACAAACGACGAGTATGAGCAGCAAACATGGAAAAACAGGGGCCTCTTTATATAACTCTGCAGCCCCCTGCCATGCAGACAACCCCCGTTCAATGTAGCCCTCAAAGTGCCCAGATATCACCAGGGGAGGCAGTGACTCCAACATAAATAAGGTCATTGCACTCCCAGCTCTCTGGTTAATTTCAAGGCCGTTTCTGTCATATCGTCTTTCTCGTATCTGTGGTTTAACACCAAAATCATTGCTACTTCTCTTTATCAAATTGGTCTTGTTACAAACATCCACCATATGATGTCCAGGCAGAGTTGTTTGATGAATTAAAGGCCGGCCTTAATGGGGTTATCTTTGCTTTTTTTTTTGTTTAAACTGATTGGGCGTCTAGCGCACAATGTTGTGCAGCATATGTAACAAAGCAAACGAAAAACTGGAACATAATGCAACTTGGGGGGAAAAGACGGAGGATAATTCAATTAGTCAGGAGTGAGAAACAATTCCACAGCTTCTCTGTGTCACAGAATTGCTCTGTCTCTTTTGTCTTTCATCTGTCCAACACTAATACACAGCAAAGTGCAAATGCTGTTGAATTAACAGTCCTGAAGCAGACATTACGCGTTACCTCAGGCTTATTGCACTAAGTTCTTTAGTTTTTAGAGTAAAATACTTTGTATGCACTGATTCAATTCCCACTCAAGATATACTGGTAAGAGTCGCTTTACACTGTGTTAAGTACTGAACTTCTGCGATGAATCGCGATGAAGAAACAAAATGATAATTTAAAAGCCCTAAAATAAATATATATTTCAGCAACTCCGGTTTAAAAACAAAAAAGTTGCATTCGTTAAAACAGAAAGTCTTTTTGAATGGAGAGTTAAGTGTTGTGCAAAGGCAAACCATGAAAGAAAACACTGAACGGTGGAGGGAGGAGGCAAATATGTTTTCCATACAGTTTTCTGTGAACACTGAAAAACAACAAAAGTGCTTTTCCATCTGAAGACGAACTGTGTTTTCTCTTTAAAACCAGACAGAGGGCCTTCCTTTGGGGGACTGTTGTGTTTTTTTGTTTTGCGGCCTGTGTAGGAGAATGTTTGCTGTAAAGCAGGGTTGTGCAAATTGCTTTGTTTCAAAGTAAATGAAAGAGACAGGCAGTGGCTGAGATATTTGGGGACAAAGTGTAAGAGTTGTGTGGTGTGTGAAAGAGGTGTTTGATTAGGAGTATTGACGCAATCAGCACTTCTTTTTCTTTTTCTGGCTGATACTCTGGAAGAGGCCCATCATCACATTATCTGTCTACAAGACACCGTCTGGGCACCCACTGACACTTGACGAGAGGTTTGTTTAAAACACGTTTAAAAATATTTGCTGGAGCCAAAAATGGCATCGTTTGTCTGCGTCTTACGGAGCACATGACATCTGTGTTTCTGTTTTTGTCTACTGTTTGCTTTCACAGCGTCTGCTTTTAGGAATGCTGCTGTACTCTTCCTGTTTTATTTTGCCTCTGACTGGTTTTCAAACTGCGCATTTTTTCATTTTGAGAACAATCTGGACCCTAAAAGTAAAGTAAAAGTAAAACTGTGACTGCCACTCGTTTTGTCGTGCCCCACATTTACAAGCTATATCGGTGTGATTGCCTGTTTCGAAGGTTGATGAAGTGCATATCTCCCAAAGTACTTCACAAGGATTCAAGAGTGGACTCCACCACAAATAGGGGACATGATGGTTTCTATGGCACCCACATATACACATGGAAACATTCCCTGACCTCAGACCAAGGGCTGGAAAAGCTTCCAGAGGGTCAAGACACTGACCAGAGCTTAAAAACATCGAATCCCGAGTCTAAACCTGTTTGACCATATACTTCTCCTCTACTCGACATTCACAGCTGAGGTGACAAGCACTGTGGCTCAAGTGTTAGTCTATGTGGCTTTATAGCTTCTTTTAGCAAATTGGCTTGAGCTGAACTGGTCACATTGGTGAGGACTGTGATTGGCCAGTGAGTCATTCCCACAACTTTTCACACATCTTGCTCTCATGACAGGCAAAACAACGAGTCAAGAGGACTTTTTTTTTTTCATCTTGGACATAAAGGTTGACACATAAGAATCATACACACCTCACGTTTGCCTGTTTACCTTTAGGTCACTCTGATCTGGTTGTTTGAGCAGAATCACTAGCTTGAAAGATAAACATCCAGTCACAGATCAGATTCAGTGTCAAGATGAGCATAAGTGCATGCTGGAATAAATGTGGCATGATCAATCAAATTATTAAGATTTGCACCATTCATTCTTAAACAATGCACTCCTCAATATCAAATCTGGTGAAAAAAAACATTCTGTTTATCCAGATTACAACAAAAATAAGCTTTGTCTACCACAACTACAAGCAGCCAATAATTAAGGATTTTTAAGGGTCAAAACAACAGCACGCAGAGAAGCAGTAACATTCCTCTGTGTTGCAAGAAAATTGGCATTTTAGCAGCTATGGAGAAGGGCTAACCACATCAAGAGCCAACAATTTCTTTTTTTGTTTGCTTTTATTCTGTTTTGCTGTGTGTAAGCCAGCGGAGCTGTCCCTGTAATCTCTTGGCTGGTATCAGTGACGTAGGACAACGTGTGGTCAGGTGGGAATGAGGTTGGTCAACAGACCAAAGAAAGAAAAGATAAAAAATCAGAATGAAAAGAGAAAGGCTGATAGGCTGGTTTGTGCCTAGATTTTCACAAGTGCTGTCATCACAGTGTGGGAAAGTGGCACCATGCCTTATCGGTCTCTGACCTCATAGGTGTCCCACGCACAGCAAAAAACACACCAAAGGCAAGTTCCCTGTCCTAATTTCTCTGTACACTGTGCAGCATGTCCACCAGCTGAACGCACACGTTTAGAGCACACATGGATGTGCTGCAGATACGTGGCAAAATTCAGTCATACACAGCAAGTTTCACAAAGCTGGGACACATGAAGGAAGCCTGACCGAGATTGTGGCAGCGAAGGAAGGAAGTGGAACCCACCCCTGGAACTGAACAGGAAACAGCCAGGAAAAGAGGAATCCGAGAGGACACACACACACACCCACACCCCCACAGCTGAAGCTGTATGAGAAATAGTTAACCGATGAATATGGCGTGGGTAAACAGAAAGGCAGCACATGAACTTATTGTACAGCTGCATCTATTAGTGTTGCAATTCATCACTTTTATTAGCACGTGTGTGTGAAGATAAGCAAAGAAAATAAGAACACTTAGTACAGAGTCGATCAAGTGATTGAGGAGAGACATGAGATGTTTCTTTTGTCAAGCAAGGCAAAGATAACTCAGAGCAAAGCGATAACGTTATTTTCTCAATCTGAAAATGCATATGTCCTAGTCACTAACAATAATAATTATTCCCATGTTATTAAGGCAAGCGCACTTACGTAGTTAGGTTCAACCTACAGTTTCTCACGGCTCATGTAACGTGTTTGCTGCCACAGACAAAATCTATCACTGATAAGTGAAAACATTGCCTACTGTTTTTGACCGGGGAATAAATTGCACCAGTTCAAACATACTGGTGTTACTAAATGTCTTGAGTTCTAACAGGACTTCTCACAGCCTGACGAACACGTGAGCGTTAAGAATGTGTCACCAGCAGAGAGTCTACACAGACGTGGGATTCACATTATGTAACAATGGAGGTATTTATTGTTTCTATGAAACAGCACAGTTCTAGGTGGAGCAGTATAAGGATGGTTTTCTGAGAACTTTTTCCAAATAGGACAGGTTTGAATATGCTTTTAAAAGATTGCTATAAAACTGGGCCAAAATGGTTGTGCAGCCACTATGGATTAAAAAACAGAGGTGGAGGTGAACTCTGTTTCTTCTATGGCCTTTTGAGAGATTATATAAAAGAAATGTTTACGGACCAAACCATTTCTTACTTTTTTTACCACAGTCTGCTTTTACAGACAAAGTCAGTTAAATATAATAAAGGCAGGGTGCTATATTGTGATTTTAATAAATGAACCAGATTCATAGTACCGCAGGCTGACGAAAACACAAGGCAACTGGTGAAGTCTGGTTCACGACTACTAGACACCTGCTGTCATAAATGAAACACAAAGACACATTCATTATATTTTATGTTCATTTGTTTCCAGTAGTTTGTGTTGCATGTCTGATGACAGACTCAGCACATGCACAGCAGCACACAGACAATCAACAGTGACCTGAGGCGTAAAGTACATACTGACGTACACACACACACACACACACACAGAGTTAAATAAGCAGAGTCAGAGAAGGGTTGCTTGGGGTCTAGGCAGGGCGCCGTTTCTCACAGGCATGTTAATGTACATGTCACCATAGCTGATCCCAGTATCGCTCTTGCTGTCCTGTGAAGGCAGGGTCAACAGAACATGGTGTCTCCTCAGGACTCCGTCAGTGTGTGTGTGAACATGTGTGTCTCAAAAAATTTGTCACACACTGTCACGCTCTAAAAAAAAGGAGAATGAATGTTTTGAACTTTATCGACACTGAATCATATGGCGCCTTTCCAGTTCTCAGCTCGGCTTGGTTTTATTGCCTTGTCATTAGGGACGGTACCTTTTTTTGATAACTGCTCTGGCGAGGTTCCAAGCGAGCTGAGGCGATACTAAAATGTGACGTCAACAAACTGCCGGCACTGATTGGCAGTGAATGCCGTCACTGGAAGAGTCATGAGCGCGACTGTTTGACACGGGAATCAAACCGAACAAAGCCGAACTTCAGATCAGTTAAAAACACTTAAAAACCCTGAAAAACATGCATTAATCTCTTTCAGGGAAACAGGGCTAATTCCTTAAAGTTAAGTTTTCAATGAGATACACTTAAAAGATGCACTTCTCTAAATGTATGAACACTTCTTAGAGAGTGGAGCAGACAAAAAACAATCACCCAGTACCAACGGTGAAGGTCTTTAAACAGAGAGAAAGTGTCCGTGTGTCTTTGTGGCTAATGTTTTCCTGATCTTTGCTGTGTTGGGGCCTTGTCTAAAGCAGCTGCATGGGCTACCTGCCAAAATAACCACTCCCACTCCATCCTCTCTGTCGCTCTGACTTTTCATTGTCTATTCAGCATCTCGACATGTGCACATGTTCCTTTTTCAGTATTATCTCACCTCAGTCCCCTCCCAAACTCCCCATCTGTCCATTCTTCTTCTTTCGCACAGATTATCTCTTCCTCTCCTTCCTCTTCCTTATGAAGACTACAGAAAGCAAAGCCGCTGACATTGATAAGGGGGGAAAAAAACTCAACAAAACAGGCCCATCTGCTACTGTGAAGAGAAAAAACACAAACCTTTTTACAGTTTTCTTTTTACTTTCTAGCCATGATTGTGTGAGATAAGAGGAAATGCAAAAATCATCGTAGACCAGTGCAGAATGTAACACAGGAGCATCAGGGAATGAAAATAAAACCCACGCAGCTGCCACTCTTACCCCGGGGTTACATAACACTGAGGGGCTGAGGTGGATGGGCCAGTCACACGACTCTCAGCAGATCGCACCTTCAGGCATTTTCCCAGGAAACAATGCTTGTAATGTATCCTGGCATCTGTATCAATAAAAGTGATGTAGTATGTAGATTTTTAAGATATCTGAACCATCTGCTATAATCAGTGTTAAACATTAACAAAATGTTCTGACTTCAATGCTACAGGTTAACTCAGTGTGACTGGAACATTATGACTGTTAATCCAGCTGCATAATGTCTTTGTTCAGTACATCACAATGAACTTTCCAATATTTGCTCTTTGATGACAGTCACAACAATAAAAACCTATTTTAATTTGACTCATATCAAGATTGTGCTACATCAGGTGTTATCTGTTAGAGGGAATGCGTTACATTACAGTAGGGCTGCAATGATGATTTGATTAATCAATTATCGATTACTAATCATCAATTCATTGTTTCCGTGTTTTTATTGATAAGTTCTCAGACTTCGCAGCTTCTTAAATGTGGACATGTTCTGGTTTCTTTGCTCAAAATAACAAATAAATCGCTAAAACTGATTTTGGTTTGTAGACAAAACTATTCGGGAATCACTGATCAACATTCTTCAATTTTATCTGATAATATCAATGGGAGACGTATGTTGAAAAAAATGCTCCCTGGTGGTGACAGAAAACAACATATTTTACAGTTTCCTTTGCTGCTCTCACACCTCAGAATTGGTGACATCACTAAAAACAGATTGCAGAGAATGGCGTTTTAAAAAATGTGTAACCATGCCAACGGTGCAAGGTCAGTTGTTGATGACACAATAGTAAATGTTTGTGTGAAATCTCTTTGAAAGAGCAAAGGCCAATGGGCAAAGTCGGAGTACTTGTTTGGTTGTTTCATTGCATAGTTTAGTATGTTTGGGATTGTACTGCTGGCCCTGCTATTGTGGTCCAGCCACACTTTCTTGCTATTCTAGCAGTAACCAATAATTCTTCATGATTGCAGCCTAAGAAAGAATGTGCAAAATGTCAGGCAATCAGTAAGCATTCATCTGCTTTCCCCTTGAAACATTTTTGCACGAAGAAAAGTAAAATATTCAGCACCTCTAAGCATGCACTACAGTAGGGCTGCAACTATTATACCCCAAAAACTGTTGGCAGTGGGGATGCATTCAGTCCCGGGTCAAATGTCTCTGTAATGCCTGTGGGTTTTTAATCAGCTTCAGTTCCTATCAGCATCAGTGGGAAGGCAAGGCCCGGGTGAGCAAGCTTATTTCTTCAATGAGTGCTTAATTGTTGGCAACCATCTTCAGAGCAACTCTACAACACACATAACTGTTAGCCTAGCAGGTATCCATGAATGTTTGTGTATTTTTGCACGGCACCCAGTATTTTTTATTTCATCAGTCTGATTAACTCAACAATCGACTAGAAGGGGGACCGAAGTCACACATACACAGTAATCATCATTGTCATTTATAGTGAGCTTTATGGAGACGCTTTCTCCACAGCATGCTCCATTTCTCGCATGTTTATGATATCACAATTCACACACGGGTAATGCGCGGATGAAAAAGACACAGGGCAGACAAGCAATGGGAGTGGTTTTAATCACCCTTTTAGTTTTGTGGGTTCACTATTCTGGATTCTACTCAATAACTTCAGTGTGAAAGAGGCTTCAGTTTCCTTATTAACTCATCTGATACGTATCCACTTTTTTCACACGTGTCTTTTGTATATAAACATAAACCTGTGAATGCAAATATCCAGCTTAATCATCCATTCAGGGTGAGAGAGGAAGACCTCGGTGGCCCGATTTCCCATGTTTCCTGCCCCTCCCCCTGCCCGAGGATTAGCTAGTGGTCACCCCACTTGGCCTATTCTCTCCCCTGTGTGTGTTTGTGTGTATGTCTGTGCGTGTCTCTGTGTCCCTCACAGCTCTGCCACCTCAGCATTTGGACTGTTTGGACAGGAAAGCCCTCCGCCAGCTGCCTACAATAACAAGCCGACCTTAGTCACTGAGTGGTGCATGTATCTGTGTGAGAAAGAAAAAGTAAATGTGCAGGGGAGAGCAGAAAAGATGAAACAAGTTCGAAAGTAATACAGTGAGACTTTAAGTCTGATGTGTGAAATGAGATATTTAAATATCTGAGTCATACACAGATAATATCTGGATACATGGCATAGGATGTTATGCAGTGAAAAATTATAAAGCTAACATTGCAGTATAATCCACTGTACAAAAGTGCAATTTACTGAATTATGATACAGCATGTTGCTTGTTTAGGCCCAATTCTAAAGTTCAAAAGGAGTAAAACAAATCCATTCCCTGTAGATTTTCACAAGCTCCATGGACATTGTTTTTTTGTTTTTAGTGTTGAATAATAAAGATCAAAGTCAGTCCAGATGGCATTTTGTCTACTAGAAAGATTATGAAAGATTATAGACAGTTCATGCAGATTGATTCCACTGAAATGGAATAAACAGAATGGTGTCACTTTAATAATAAATGTTTTCAGAGTGATACAAGACTTTCTGTTCGTCTGATTCCGCCTCCATAGGTGGTGCTGTATCTCTCTATAAACTAATGCATATTGACTAATGTGTTTACATGACATTAAGTAAACCGAATTATTGTCTTGGTCTGACTCTGACTAAAATCAGACTTTTAACTTGCATGTAAACATAGTGAATATTTATAGTATGTCTGCTAAGATCAGACTATCAGTCAGCTACAGTAGATATCACACACAGCTGCTGAAACCTTGCAGAAACTTCCCCTGTGGGCTCAGGTGACCTCTTGCAAATCCTTCTACTTCCTGTGTGGGGTAGCGCACTAAAAGCCTTGCTTCCTGTGAAAGATTCACAAACTTTCCCTCACAGCCTTTTCCATTTTTCTTTTTTGAATCAACTCACTTTCTCTCAGTCTCATAGAGCTATCACGTCTGTTAATTTATGTAATTGTCTTTAAAAACTGGATCCCTTTAGGCTTCAGTCTCCCCCTGCCTCACCCACCATAAGCTCTGTGAAGGATTGTCACTGGAAAAGAACAGCGCTGGAGACTTTGTTGGCACCAAACTGGTTTAGACAAATCATAGCACCTCACTTCATCAACCACCACCCTTCATGAAGGGCAAACCCCCTCTGTTATTACAAGTGGCTTTGTGCAGCGAGGCCACAGCCACAAACCCCACAATGACACACAAACTAGTTTGAACCAGTGAGAACTGTGGACCCAAGCCAATAGACACCACACAAACACATGTACACAAACACACACCAGAACTGTAAATGATGTACACACATAACTTCTGTCTCTAATGTGCAAACATACAGACGTGCACAAACATGCACGATCACAAAAAGGTATTATCATGTGCCCCATGTTTCAATGTACAACAACTGAACTTTTCCCATTCGTTTGCTCCACATCAGCATAATGAATGGCTTGTACAAGTATGCAGCACCATCTCTCTATGCACAGGCCTGTTAAATGCTGTGACCTTTCAACTGTGTGTAAACTGACCTGGGGACAGGCAGAACATTCAGTATAGAGAGCAGGAACGTTCTGTGACCACATAAAAACGGAGGCGATGTTTAATGTTCCAAAAGGAACGAGAGGTAGAAGGTAGAAGTTAAGCGGGTGATTTATGTGTGTGCCTATATAAAGGCTCTTGACGGCTGTATAGAGGGGACAGGTGGGCAGTGTCCATAAATATGGGCGAAACCAGTGCAAACAAAAGTGCAACAATAAATGGAAAGGCACTTGTAAGTTCTTGTTTATATTGACTTTGTTGCCATGTGCGAGGAAAACAAGTCACTTTGAGCTATACAATATCTTGGCACAACAGGCCTGAACATGTACAGCTCAGCAATAACAGCCTTCAGCGGGCTCCTGCAGGGGGTGACGAGCAGTTCAATTAAATGCTCCCACACATGTGCTTGCTCATCACGCGCATACTCACTTGTGTTTTGCGTGTATTGATGCACGGAATAAAAAAAATATTTTGGACGGTCAAAGACAAGACAAATTGTAAGGAGCCAGTGAGAGAAATGATAGTTTGACCTCACAAATACACAAGATGTTTAGTCACGTGATTCAAGGGCTGAGTGTGTGGTCACGATGATAAACACAGGTATATTTTTTCTGACTACATATCATCGTTATCTCTGCAGTACATTATGTGTTACAACCATGCCGTGCTATACATTCAGGTTCGTCTACTCAAGACAATTAGTGGCTGATGCTCTTCATTCTCTTTAAACAGCAGCATCTTCTCCTCCTCCTCCTTCCTTCCTTCATTTTGACAATTGTATCCTGTTTTTGCTTTGTGTAAGTTGTTGTTTGGTTGTGTTTTTAATAAGAAAGTTATAGAAAAGTATCATTACTTTCTTGACAACTTGAAAACTGCAGAAAATATTCACTGACCTGAGGAGCAAAGACAAACCAATGACATAAGAGGATAAGAAGAGAAAAGGGGAGGTCTGGTGATGCTACTACATTCATCATTATATTAATCAACACACACACACACACAAACATTTGTGTCACCTTTGAAGTGAGGACCCTCATAGATATTATGCCTAACCCTAACCCAATTCTTACCCTAATACTAAAACCAGGTCTTAACCCCCAAAGGCCCTTTAAAGATGTGGGGACCTGCCAAAATGTCCTCCCTTTACATGGTTTATATGATTTTTGGTCCCCACAAAGCAATAAATACAAGAACACACAGTTTGCATGGCTGTATCAAATTTTAGCTCTTAACCAGTTCCTCATCAATTAAGTTCTGCCTCATTAGCACCAGGTTTTGGTCTCCACGGAGACTATGGGTCCTGACAAAGACAGTGTTTATGCCCTGTAAAGGTTCTGAAGAGTTACTAAATACATTTGACACACAGTCAAATGGTAAACAAGGAGTGAGTGACACAGTAATGGTCTCAGCTTACATGACACTCAACACTGCTAATAAACACAGTATATATACACTCATACGCACTACTTCAATGCAATGCTACGGCAACAACTCTCTGTATAATCTGTATATGAACTATACCTGTATAAAAGCTATGACATGTACAGAGCCCTCTGACCTCAGACAGTCACACAGAACTACAGTACAGTCACAGTAGAGTAATCTACGGCACATGACCCAGCAATGTGGTGAGGATAACTGTTTTTTTTTTATCACATTTTTGTCTCCTTACCGGTTTAGATTAATGGTGTATTAAAACATTGCACATCTGTCCAGTAAAGTAAATTAACAATAAAAACAAACTGTACATACAAAGGTCTGACAGGGAACTGTGCAGCCATTTATCAAAGAAAAATGCAAAGTATTTGTGGTTTGAGCTTTAAAAATGTCAGGATTCTGTTTTTCAATGAATAAACTGAATGCATCATGTTTATGGATTGTTATACAGACACTCTGGGCTTAGGGGAATTGTTGTTTTAATTTTCTCTTGATGTTTGGACACTATAAACAAAAACTATTTAATGAAACATAACATGTAAGGAGGCCCAGTCTGTAAGAATTAGTGACATCTAACGGTGAGACTGCAGTCTATAACAATCAGAATCATAACAATCAGAACCATCCAGTTACCGTAGTAACTGAATGGGTTGGTTTGTTAAAGCTGCTGTAGAAACATAAAGGCACAGGATGCAAAATGGCTCCATAAAGCAAGGCCTTTGCCTAAAACACAAATAAAAATCTTATTCTAAGGCAAAATATTGTTATAATTATTATTATAACTGCCCATTAAAATAGTTATCAGTGTATTCAATTCCTGCCAATAAACCCCTCTAAATGTTAAACAAAGGACTTTAATGCAGATAGAATAATAAATAACAAATGATCACTACTCTACACTAACAACAACAAATAGTATTTTCCTTGCTTAACTGATGTAAACAACACAGTTATAACTTCATTAACTTAAATCACATTACTTTTTTTTTAACCCTTTTCTTGTGGTTGCTCTCTTGGTTAAGACGCAAGTACAGCCTAAACAAACCATTGGCCCTTGCACTGTATATTTACTTGGGTACGGTTTCACTAATCTTGGCTGATATCAGTATTTAAGACGCTTCAACAGACATTTAGGCTCCTCCCACCTGCTTGCCTTCTATGATTAGCAAACAGCATCTCTCCTCAAACAGAATGACCTAGTGTAGCTTTAAAGTTATTGTTGTGCTATATGAATCGACCCCACCCCCCACAGCCTCAATTTTAACTGTACAATTATGTCACATGTGATAAATGGCCTGCATTCTATGCCCGCTGGACAACACTTGTGTATGTTAAATATGAAAAACACAAGTGACTGAGCTGCAGTGGATGATGAACTGGTTTCTTTGTAGCATGTGAGAGCAGGCCTGACCGCACAAACATGTTGATGTGATTAGTAGATATAAAGACGGGAGATTTACTTCTATCAAAACAAAAACTTATATACAGTTGTTGGTCAACATTCTGGGAAAGTTGGCAGGCTCTTAAATGGTGCTGACTAAATTAGCTTAGCCTGGTTGTGATTTTAATGGTGCGCTGCGCAAAGCCACAAACACACACACACCAAAATGCAAACAAACACCCTGGTTTCCTAGAAGTTTTTGAACAAGCTCCAATGGATGTTTACCAGAGTTTTCATGTAACCCCTCCTGCCTCCTTCTTCTTCTTCAGCACAAGGAAACTCTGTCCCCCCCCAGCCAACCCCATCACAATCACTCCACACCCCGATATCCCCTTCTTCCCCCCACCCTCTCTCTTTCTTACTGCACATAAACAGATTCTAGAGGTGTGTCCCCTCTCAGCCAATTGGAGCCACATTCAACTGTGTCTCTGGGCCAATCAGAGTGGCTGCAGGAAACAGCCCTCTCTCCCTCTGTTAACGGCAGTTGTTGTTTTGCTGATCTGTTTTCTGTGGGTCTTCAGAGTGATGGATGGACGGAATAAAGTGGAGGTCATGTCAGCCATTAATAGGCTCTGGGTGCTTGCCCACAATTAGGTGGGGGCTAATCTCAAATTCGCAACTGTGTGTGTGTACACATGTCCGCACACAAGAACACACACAGCATTCACTTATCTCTATCTATCGCTCTCCCTTCCTCTTACACACACACACACACACAGACCAGACTTTGTTTCTTGTACATAAACATCATTCGCATCCTCTCTCCATACACACACACACACACACACACACAGGTTTGTCCGCACAGGCCTAAACTTAAACAGTCCCTCAGAAATAAACTAAACAAACAGCCTAAACTATCCTTAACCTTAACCACTTCATGGCTAGCCCTTTCCATAACCTAACTACATTTCACATTTTACCACTTAACATAACCAGATCCTCAGGTCCATGGGTCCTGGCCATGTCAGTGTTTATGCCAGAGAATGTATTAAAGATGCAACAAATACAAGTGCACACAAACACGCCCACAAATTCACCGCCCACAGTTATATGAGGTCAGGAGGGTGTGAAGAGCTGGCAGTGAGGGAATGACATTCTGTTCAGTCAAACCAGTCAACAACACGTATGATTCTGCCCTTTTGCATTAATGCCAGCACAAAACAGAACTTTAAAATAAATGCTAAGTCGACCTTGTCCATTAAAGTGTACAATTACAACGTTTTGGTTTCCCAATTGCCCAACAGGAGATGAAAAAATATGCACAGTGTGGCTTAAAGGAGGAGGTCTAAAAGAGTTAGTCAATGGAAAACATTCATGACTTGTTTTTCTCACTCTTATAGTCAAATTTATGCAATGGGGTAGTATTGCGCAATAAAGTAAGCAGAGAGTTGTTTTCAGCTACTAAGCTGTTAACGTCTCTAACCCTAAAGAAAAAAAAATCCTGAGCAAACACAGACTTTATCAGAGGGAATGCAACCACTCTGGTGATAACAAAAAAAAAAGTTAGTCTAGTTGGCAAAAAGTATTTTTGAGGTGTGACAACATCAAAGGAGAGGAACAGAAGCTCAAAGATGTGTCATGAATGAGCCACACTACTTTTTGTGCTCTGTAGGAGGAAAAGCTGCCGAGACATGATAATGACGACAGCACGTACGGATCAACGTCTTGTCTGCACGGTCACCTTCACACACCTGTGCTCAGAAACACACAGACACATGTGGTATTTCACAGAGGTCCACTGCTTAGAAGAAAAACTCTTTTTCTCTTCTTCACCCACATATAACCAAACCCTGCTGACCCATATTTCCATGTGAGGAAAGACAAGATAAGGGACTGACTGAACACAGCACACAAAACACTTTTAAACCTGTAGCACATCAGAAACGTATTAACTGCATTTTCAAAGAGCTCAAAATGGCCTCTGCTATTAATCTTGTTAAAACTAACAATAAAACACAATCATTTTTTATTTATATGCAGAAAAGCAAATTCTTACATCTGGAAACAGGCAGCGTTCAGCAGTTTTTCCTGGAAAGTGTCATTTGCTTCAAAACGTATCCATCTTTGACCATAATTACAGTTAAGTTATGACCAAAATGTCAATTTCTGCACCGCACAACTACTCTGGTCGTTTTGCTTGGTTGCACATCTCTTCAACATATAGAGTATAATAATTCTTCATCATTTTCAGGAGGAAACATTAACGAATAATTAACTGCTTATATGTAGAAAGCAATATAGTTGCATCACAGTCTATCGTCAAATTAGAAGCAGCCATCGCTAAAAAGACACATGCTGGCAGAGGCACGCAAGTGACGCAGCACATGACCACAAGGTACTAAATAGTTTAGGTTACACAGAAAAGCATACAAGACACAGTGGACAAACAAACAAACATAGCGTGGATTTTGATGCAGTGGCAACTCTAAAAGAGGAAAAATGAGAATAGCCTCCAGACAAAGATAAGACAACTGACATAACTGACGCGAGGAAAATGAGAGATAAGCAGTACAGAACAGGGTTTGTGTGTGCAGTTATCACCTTTGATTACTTAAAGAATGGGAGGAAGTGGGTTATCTGTGCACCAACCAATCTGCAGCCTCAGCTTCATCTACCTATTTCTGAAACGGCATCAGCGAGAAGCTGCAGCTTTTGGCCACAGTACATCTTTAACTGATTTTAAAATGCTGCTGCTTCTAACTAGCACAGCCATGCCTGGATTTGTGACTTGTTTTCCAGCACCAGGAAAATGTATTACATAAGATGCCAACCACCGCTTGTTTGCTTTCTCTCCCGACATCACATCAGGCCCCGTAATGACAAATGGCCCTTATAGAGTCCCTTCCTTCCTCTGCTTCTTTTTTGACATCAAGTGACGAGAAGTGAGGCCAGTGGGCCCGCTGACACTCCTTCAAAACAAGCCAATGAACTGCTGAGAGCATGTCGCTGACGGACATCCTGACTCAAGAGAGCTCTTGTGCATATATGTTTATGTGGGTCATGAGGAGATCTGGTCTTACAGTGGACATGGACTCCTCATTGCTGAGATTAAGGTTTGATGCTGGTGAAAGCTGATGTTACAGCTTACAGATATTTACCCTGGGGGGGGTGAACGAGAGAGTGAGTCAAGGGTTTGTGTATATATTTTGTGTTGGTTGGTTGCCAACCGTTACATGCCTGGTTTCCTAAGGGCCTCGGAGTGTTTAGTGCAACACGACTAGATGCCTAGAAACCTGATGAAGAACAGAGAAGGTGTGGCAACCTGCCAGCAAAGACTATTCAGGAATAGAACCACATGGAGAGCTTTTTTTGTTTCTCTGGCCATCGATCTCTCGATGGCCTGGATACTTCTGTTCTCTCAACAGAGTTTAGCCAAGCTTCAGTTGACCCCTGCTATTTCTGTCCTGAATAAAAGTTAAGAAAAATTCTTTGAAACACCTACTCTACTGGTCGCTTCTTCTTTGAAATACTTCCATTGCATTGTTTTTTGTTTTAGCTCTCTAGTTTTTTCATCCCGTTTCTTCCCGTTTGCTAGCTAATTATTAACATTCTCCCTTTCTTTTTTTTAACGTGCAAATTAAAACTTTGCATAAATCAGGCTAATGGAAATACACCTACTGATTCTGCTTCCTGCTGTCCCTACTTTACCCATTGGCTCACCTACCTCTCTTGCTTATTTCACAATGCTCACACTGTTTTCAAATATTTGTACTTGTTTATATTTCTGTCTGTTGTGCTCTTTGGCCTGAAGAGATTACATGTCAACAAAAGGTCTATCAGCAGAGATTTCAGTAAGCTCACACTAAGCCTACATGCTCATGTTCTGGTCACTGTATGAGCATTGTTATGAATTCTCTGATGTATTAGAGCCTGAGAGACCACATAATGAGCGTAGTTTTCACTAATGGGCCTTCAAAGGGACTTGCATGGTGCCACAGGCCCCATAACATAAAAGATTAACCCTCACAAAACGGGACCTTCATTATTATTTTAGTTGGTTGTATTAAATGACCTTGCTGCTAGTTTCCACTAAATTCTGCACGCCAGTCCTGTGACTCACAACCTATTCATATCTGGTAGTAAAGCTCCAGTGTGTGACTTCGGTCTCCAAAATATTGACTTACCCCATATCTCAGGTGAGCCTGCAGAGCCTTCTGAAAGGACGACTCTAGGTCTAGAGTGTTCTCTTTCACAAGTGGACAGTGCACACTCCAAGATGCATTGGGACCACAATGCGAGGTTGACTGACAAGTGACCTGCCGCAGGTCTTTTGAAACAGAAATGATGGTCACGTATTTTTGCGTTCGGAGCAACGAAGTGAGATCTGATCACAAGTGGTCACTATAGAGACACATTTCTTAAATAGCAGGCGTGAAGTGACTACTTAGAGCTATCCTCTTGTGAGCACACCACCTGAGACATACAGTGTGTTAAAGCCAGGTGTGAACAGGACTTCAGTGATAAACACAACCCATCAAATGAAGGAGAACTGTGGTTTAATTAAAAAAAAAAAAGAAAGCAAGATTAAAACCTATCCTATTGCATGGAATCATTAGTAATGTTTCCGAGACAAAACAAAGGCCATATGAAGAGTCTGGGGTTCACAGTGGTTTAACCACACCTGATAATTGTTGTTTTAAGGAATCCTGCTGCAGAAAATTGTGTACGATTCTGAGATCAAAGCATTATGGGGTCAATTAGCTGATAGTGAGTTTCTGAGCCACACAATTTTCATTTCATGCATATGGCTCAGTGTTTAAAGCATTATGAACAGTAATCGCCAATTAGCTTGACTGAGCATTATATGCTTGGTGAACAGCTGCATTGTGACAAAGAAAATATGAATATATCTATTCAATGATGATAGAACATGAACCATATTTTTGGTGTACACAAACCTGGACAGCTGATGATTACCAACCTCACTCCTGCAAAACATGTCAGTAAAACATTTCAGTGATGCTTACATGAGCTATGCGGACAGGAGATGTCATGAGAGTGTGAAGTTGTTAGGTAATGTAGTACCAGTGTGTTCCAGGAGCACAAGGTGTGGCGAGTGAGTGTGTGTGTCACAGTGGGTGGCTGACTGCACCTGAAGGTCTACTAAACCCACAAGGTGTGAAGGACGACAGCAACATCATGTAACTCTTTTTTTTGTAATCTTTTTTTTTTAACTATATTGAGGCAAGAGGAACAAGTGTTTCGAGCACCACACAGGATAAACAACTCTGTGCACTTGCTTTGCACTTTTGAGCTGAAGTTTCCGTTCTTTATTCGGCAGTGAACTTTAAGACCGTTGAACTGTTGAATAAAAGAAAAAGAGGAACGTCAGCATTTCCTCTTTGACACGTGAGTCTCCTTTTAGAAAAGACATAAGACACAAGCATCTGATGTGACCAAATCAACACATAGACACTAACCACACTGGTCTCATCAACACACACACATCTATATATGACAAATGCACACAGGGCAAGGTGTGGAAAAACGGGCTCAAAGAAGGAGGTATTTCAAGATCATTTATAAATGAATCCTATTTGCATTTCAGACAGTCCAGATCGACCTTCACGCAGTATTTGAATGTCTTGGTTGTAAAATACCAATGTATGTCCATTTTGTTTGTGTTAAAACTATCGTCTTGCAGGAGGATACTATGAATGTGTGTTTATCTGGTGTAAAATTCTCCCCATTTAGACAGTATGTCCTCACAAGCAAAGCTTTATCATGAAAATCTCACATAACAGAGTAACATCATTCCTTAATGTGTCATAACATTGTACAACAATCTAGTGATGTCATCCAAACATACTCTTCTCTCACTCACTGGACGCTGGTGTGTTTTTCCCAAACTCTGTGTGACTTCTGACCTGCGTGACTCACGCCAGAAGTGACACTTATACATCATTCCCACTGGTCAAAAACCATGTTTAATCCCTGGTTTTAAAAGGTTTTCATCAGTGCTATGTGTTATTAATAGGCTTCAGTGGGACCATAACGGTGTCTTCCATTTGTAGTGAGAAATCAGAATTTCTGAGCTTAAGACCCTGGTTTACCACACTACAATTCTTACTTTTTGAACTTGTGACAGCGATCAGAATCATTTATTTCATCAGTCGGATCATCTAAACACTAAAGAGCAACCCAAGTAGCAGATGCAAAATAGTAACCACATAACATTATCACTTAGATCTATGAAGTTTTTTTTTTTTAGTTTCTTTTCTGCTGGTGCTGCGATATCACAGTTCACACACGGGTGACGCAGGGATGACAAGTCTAACTGAATATGTTAACTTGTTTAAAAGCCTGAAGGAGAAAAGCCACTGAATCAACTGAAAGAGCATCACCAGCATATGGGTAAAAGATGTGTGTGTGGGTGTGTGAGCAATGACACCAGATGTGCGTGACATGAACCACTGACCTGAAGGTGCATGTCCATATACTGGACAGACACACTGGTCAATGTGAAGGAGTGTGTTTTACTTCTACTTAGTAAACACAGACAAGAAAACCCACTTGTGGAGTTTTCACAAACACTGCACGTCAATCAAACGCACACACAAATACACAGCGGCTAAAGCCTGGCTCAGGGGTGAAAGAGCCGAGGTCAGAGGTGAACGACTATGGGAACACAGAGGTCCCGTAGCATGAACTTGTCACCATCCTGACAAACTGGCCTGTAACATAAACAAGCACATATACATCAGCCTGGGACAACATCCCCCTGAGAAGAGAGCAATACAATACCCTCTGCTACTCCACACTGGGCCTGAAACAATATCACACACACTAAAACAACATCATAGCCAGGCCATACATAGCACTGGGCAAAGCTTGGAGCAGCACCATTTGGTGAGTTGCACCACAATGAATGCACTGGTCAGTGTGACGGAAACAATTTATCAAGCGCTGACACAGTGAAGTTCATGTCTCAAGGTGTGGGGTCCCTACAAGTTTGTAGGAGGTACAAGACCGGGCAAGCAGAGGGTGTTGATGGATGTAAAACGTTTTTCCTTTCCACTGAGTTTCTCTATACCTTAAGAAACCTATATGCTTACAAACTGAAATGCTGAAATCAGTTTTTTGGCGTCAAGCATCGAGCGCTGCCGTACTGCGTTTGGATACGTTGCTTCAGTTGAGAAATGTTCAACATTCCAAGCAGCTGCAAGAGTGTCGGCCAATCAAATCAAGTCATTCAAATCATGTGTCTGTGTTGAGCATGAACACCACACAGCTCAGACGGAGCTCTAAGACAAAGTCCCCCCCCCCCATTAGTGATGTTTTTTGTCGTGCAAAGTGCACCCAACAATGGTGGACATGACGAACATCACCTGACAATCACTTTTTTCATTTAGCAACTCTTACTAGAGGTAGCCATGAAAGACACCGCTCTTCTAACCTCTTAAAGCTACCTCTAGCACCGAGCGCCAGACCCTAACCTATCTAATTGAAGGATTAATACTTGCATGTATCTAGACATGTGTCTTCATGGTGCTGGTCTCACTTAAATAAAAAGGGTTGCATCCAGAGGCGAATCCGGCATAAAAAATTTATGTCAAATGAACAATGATTATTTTTGATTGTGTTTTGGTTGTGTTCAGTTGGTTAAGACTGGTGTTGAGTCTCTGGTTTGGATCCTAATAGGGGCTACCTCAGACTGAGGCCTGGACCACAGCCACTGGGGCTCTTCATGCTTTGTGAACTGATCCGCAGATGCCTCTAAATTCTGCATGCTCACTGCTATAAATCTCTCCAGACATGTAAACAGTCTCACACACACACACACAGACAGATATTCAAAGACCGACATTTCAACACACATATAGACACACACACACAAACATGCTGGACGAATGCCCAGTGACTGGGTCAAGAGGAAAACATTAAAATCATGCAGAGCATTGCATCTATTCAGCACAGTATGTGGAAAATTCCCATCCAGCAACTTGAGAACGGAGCAAGGGGAGGCTAAAATATGGCACAGAACGCCCTCCTGTGTCTACACGGGTGTACTGCAGGTGTCCACAGTATGTTGTGCAAGCCATGAAACCACTCAATGGTCCATTCTGTTTCATCAGGTAAAAGACAGAGCACTAAAGAGGAAGATGGCGAAGGATAAAAAGGCACCCATTAATTTCATCAAATACTGCATCTACTGAACAATAACCTTCATCATTCTTTTATGAATTCAATTCAATTAATACTGACCAGATGGCATCCAGGTCGAAAGATGGAAGCGTGTTTGAGGCAAGCTGAGTGAAACGTGGTCCCTCCCACATCAGCAAGATTTGCGTGTTTGAGTATCAATTTAAAAGAGTATATATTGCTTTTAAAAGAATCAGAGTATATTATATATCCAGATTATCTTAAATGTACAAACCAAAGGCATGAGTTGATACAGTTTATCTTAACTTGCGCTGAAATGCAAAAGCTACATGGCCACATTTTCAGACTCCCTTTCCTGGAATGCCCTCCATGATAGAGTTGAAGATGTCTGTAAATGCAAAAAGTTAAAGTAAAAAAAAAAAATGAAGAAAGCTAAAGAAAGAAGTTCAAACTCAGCCCACTTCTCACTTCCAGACAAGTGGCAAAACACAGCAGCAAGTGGGAGTGAATTTCAGACATGATGGTTATGGAAAAGTCACAGGAATTGCTGGATGCAGATCCCCCAGGAGCGGGGTGTTTGATAAACTGCTAGGTGATGTGACAGGTACTTATGTTGCCGCAGTTTGATATGAAAAGAAACTTGGAGCACAGCAAATCCTAGAAAGAGTTTGCTTTGCCGGCATCAAGTACGCTGATATGAACAGGGAACCGGTCTGTTAGACTGTACTGTCAGCCACTGTTGACTGCGGCTTGTTATACTGACATTTATCACTACTTATATGGAGTATTGTCATTTAAAATGACCTAAAGAAAATGCCAGATGTAATAATATGTTGCTGTGTAAAAAAAAAAAAAGACCACAGAGCAAATACAAATTTAAATTGCTCCCTTGGATGAACCTGTTCAGGTTACATGGTTACACATGATGTCTTTGACATTCAGGCACCAGGTTAGAATGACTTATGTACGGAACAGTTACGCAAGCCTTAGTTTTTACTGGCAACATTAAACCCGCTGAGCACATTCTTCTGAAAGACACGCTCAAGAAAACATACTGTAGAAGGAAGTCGAGTAGAACGTGATTAATAAAGTATTTGTGATGTTTAATTTCATATGCAAAGTTATAAATATAACATTACGGCACAGAGAGAGAGAAATGCTTGTTTACTCGATGGCCTTGTAACCACTCAACCATCTCAAGTCCTCAGCCTCTGAATAGGAGCAGCACAGTAAATTCTGCTATCTTTGAGGCTAAACATTAATGTGGAGTAGGAGAACAAAGAGATTTTTGTTTTTCACACACCACACATAAGGCTCTTTTATTATTTTGCCTTTTCTGTGTGTTTGTCTCCTTCAATAGTGTTTATTATTCCTTTCCAGCCTCTTGCTGCAGCAAGACTTTTGTTAACGCTGTATCCTCTATCCACATCGCACTGCCTCTTGTGTGGGAGAGAGACAAAGGTGTGCTTTACTTTGGATTTAAAGTCAGAGTGGATCTCACAAAGCCTCAGATAGTAAAACATAAGATTATCAACACATAATATGGAAAACTATCATCTAAGTAGGGCTTTAGTCAAATCAGGGGGACTTTAAATCTATTCTGGCATTGCATTTGGTTAAAGCACAGAACTGAGATTATTCAGGTTTTGGGCCAGGCTGAGCTCTGACACTCATGAGCACGACTCACAGTTGTGGGGTGGTAGTAGTTTTCCACTGGAGGTTGCCGACTGAACACAGAGAAAAACAGTGTTTGTTCCACCACCTCCATCATTTTTACCCCCTTCCCCTCTTCTCTCCCAGTCTTAACACTACACACTCAATTCTTTCCTCCTTGTCTTGTTGGCCCTGCACAGCCATCATGTTTTGTCACATTTACACTTTCTTTGCCACTCTTCCACCCTCGCTCTGTTTCTCCCTCTCAGTTTCCTGAATAGCACGGCCAGAAATAATGCCAGCACCCCCACTCCCCAAGTAATGGTGCCAGCCAACCCGCCCCATCAATGTACCTCATGCCACTGGTACCATGACGACTGCTTACGCTGTGCAAAAACCTATACGTGTCTTTCAAAAGCTTTTACATGTTTTAGTCTCTTTGTACTACAGAAAAATTATATTTGCAATATTTTCACCATTGTACTAAACCTAAAGTATCATTTAGGTTTACAACAGGGTTGACAGTGACCTAATTGCCCACGTCCCACATGCCCCCTCCTCTCTCGTCTTCCCAAGTCTGCAGCCCCCAGCATGTTGCACTGGCTGGAAGGTGTGGTCTAAGTGGGTGTCTGTGTGTTAGGAAGCTTTCCTCGCTTTTAAAAGAAAGAAAGATGTTTGGCTGGAAAGTAAAAAAAAATGACTAAGCTAAAACAACTAAGCTACAAGAACTAATAAAATATCACAGGTGCACATAATCCCTTTAGAAACAGTAGCCTATTTTTTTTCCGAAAGATTTTTTCTTTATTTTCTTTGTTGTTTGCACACGGAGAAAATATGTGGATTTGCTAAGTATTTACATGTAAATTCATGTGTATTTGTTGCTGAACATGAAGAAAAAGAAGACTTACTAGTAACAGCATCATCAAGTCAGTCATTCTGAGAGACTGCACTTTTTCCAGCCTAGTACACATTTGAAATATCGTGCATTAAATGAAGTTGTGGTTTGTATATCAAAACATCTCTCTTGGAAATGTCTGATTTACCTATTCAAAAAAATATTAGGTATCATAGAAATCGCAGTTCATGATTTCAATTGTAAACTGGGTTGCAATAGTTGGTCATTTTTGAAAAGTGGGTCACCCTGTGAAAGGTTAAGGAAGCACTGCCTTCAGTGACAGTGATTTAATTGCACCAGAAAGCTTAATGTAGCTTAGTAAGATTGAAGACACCATAGACGGTACACAGTGTCAGGCATGCGCACACACACACACACACACACACACACACACACACACACACACACACACACACACACACACACACACACACACACACACACACACACACACACACACACACACACACACACACACACACACACACACACACTCCCCCAGTCCCTACAGCCACTGTCCCATCACTGTGCCCAGCTGGCAAGCAGCTGTAAATCCACAGCTTTATTCATCTATCACATCCTCCACATTTATAGAGCATTTCACTGTACAGTTACTGTCCTAAAGGTCACCGCCTGCTGCTGGCTCCCTCCATCCACCACCACCCCCCCACCGTGCTATTTGTCCGACCTGGTTCAAGCTGAGATCGTCCATAATCCAGCAGATCTGCCCAGACTACTGGGCTCTCTCTCCATGGGTCCTTACTTTATTGGGAACAGCAAGCAGGATGGCATCCATTCAGACTCACACATGTGGTGCCCATACAAAGAAACACAGTATTATAGATCGTAAAACACACACATATTAATGCATGTAAATGACATGTAATGTAATGTTAAAAAAAGAGAGACAAGGAGAGAAATTCTTGTAACTGTGAAAGTGAGCAAAATCTTTCTTTAAACAAATCCAACAGTTGACAAGTGGACTTTGACTCTGCCTTCACAGAAAAGCAATATTGCATCTGTCCACACTCCTGTCGATCAGGGTTAACAAGTCAAGTTTGTTTAAATAGTCTCACCACATGCTTGCCACCACTGAGCTGGGTGTATACAGACCTTTCCGGAACAAACATTCAATCTTTAGGAATGATAAATTATCTCAACTTATAGAACTTTCTAGCAGGCAAAGCTATTTGTCTTTCATTCTATTTATCTGTTCATTGTTGTAATTGGTATCAAAGCACCGTTGCCTTTAAGGTGCATCGCCAAAGCCATGTTTTGTTATATATCGCCTTCGTATGCGCCTTTGTAGATCTATCTATCATCAGAACCTGTACGACTTGTCGGTTTTACAACCTAACAAGATGCTGTCTACCAAACTAACTCCAAACTAATAACTGTCTAACTACTGACTGACTGCTGCTTGATCGTGTATGTGGAATAAACCTTCAGAAAGACAGTCGAGTTGTGCCCGCAGTACTTGTTCTGGTTACCCTTTCCAGAAGGGAGCATTGAGCTGGAAAGACCAACCAGCAGAAATCTGGACACAACTTAATCTCCAAAAATGTAATCACTGCACTAGAAAAGATAAAAAAATGATACCCTTAATCAATGAAATTTCATGAAACATTTAAGGTGCCAGTGCGAGGGAGGAATCCACACCAGAAAGGCTTATTGTGCTCGAGCTGCATTTACTCGAACCCTGTGTTTTATGGCCATACTTGTCCAGACATACACATTTCAGTCTTGACACAGTTCAAACCTGCAAGTCACACACCTCACCCACTTTCCATGAATAAATCAATCCAGAAAGAGCATTTCCATCAATATCTGATGTCACATCTGAGGACTTCGACCTACTCCTAAGTGCTATACAGAAATAGATATACAACTACACTGAGAACCCAGACAAAAATATATTTCATTACAAAAGTTAAATAAAATGAGAACGCAATTATATTCTCTGTGATTTCAATGTTACAACATTTCTTATGAGGTACACACATAGCTCCACGGCTCATTCTGCACAACGCTAAATTGTTGGATAGGACATCAGGAAAAAGAAAGACATGTTTGTTGTAAAAACAGTAATACCAAGTAAGTAAAATGCAGAATTCCTTTGATGACAAAAACTACACATTATTCTAATGAAAATGTAGTCGACTGGACTGGATGGAATTGTACAGAAACGATGAGTAAATTTAGTTTTGACTGAGCGTTCTTAAATCATTTAATAGGGTTGTGCAAGACGTGAATGAAGCATCTCTGGAATAAAAACAGCACCAGCCTACAATCACCAGAACAGGTTGAGCTTTCGAGAGTAGCTCTTGGTTCCAGTTAGAGTAAAGGGCTAACACAATCATGTAATTACATAACACAAAGAAGCCCCTTTTTGTCTCTGTCCAGCAGCCCAAGACTGGGCTTCTTTCATACGGTCGATGGAGTCTGCCCACCCCTTTCATAGACTCAGAACAAACAGTATTCTCTCTTTTGAGTTGAGGGCATATGTGTGTGTTTGCATTTATCTGCACCTGTTGTTATCCTGTGTTTCTATATGTGGTCAATAAAGCTCAGTGAGGTCAGCTGCCCAAGCACCAGAAAAAAAACGTCTGACAGTGTCCGAGGGTAAGCAGTTTTTAACCCTCGTATGTTCACCCAAACAGACACCAACACAAGGACGCCTTATGAGAACCTGACCCCTCCCCACATACACAGAATCCTATTTTCAGCCGCGACCCCGTAACCCTTAACCCCTGGGACTCACCACTATTGGGGCAGCAGAAGACCACAAACATTCCCCCCAACTGTGTACTCCTTAAAAACAAACAGCCACTCACATTACAAGAAAAGAGGCAAGTTAGGCAACAACAAACCAGAAATGGGTTTGTTCAACACAGAGGCAAACCAACTGCTTCCAGTCATCATGCTAAGCTTTGCTAATTGGCTACTGGATGTGCCTTCATTATATTTATTGTGAAGAACAGGTTCAGGCCTGGTTCACCACACAAAGAGCAAATTATGCTGTTTTTTGCCAGTTTAACACGGGTGAGAACAAAGATAAGTCTGGGTCCATACACAGCTTCACAATGAAATATGATTTGAACTGTAGTGCCCAACTTTTAAACCATAAACAAGTGCCCTTGTGTTCAAATCGATGTCAAATAACTTCACACAATGCCGATTAAGCCCATCAATTCAACATGACTCTCTGTATTTCTCAGTATAGCTGTGTTTAGCTCTCTTGTCCCCTGGCAACATTCTCGCACTGCATACAAGAAGTGATTTGTTTTGTGTCAAGAAAAACAAACAAAGGCAACAGCAAAATTGTGCTAATAAGGCCAGACGGTTGCACACAGGTTGGAGTATGACTGAAAACACAAAAAATTGGCCACAAAAAGCTTCACAAGTGAATTCTACTGCTCATAAAAAACCTTGCTGTTCAGCAGTTTGACAGGATAAAAGCGTCTTGCCCCTTCCTGCCCCTATGCAGTTAGTGTATACTCACAAACAATCCCCAAGTTAGGTCTTTTTAATCGATGAATCTGCCAATTATATTCTCGATAAATCAGTTAGTCAGTTGGTCCATTACAAATGTAAAAATGGAAGCTTCAACATATTCACATTTAAGAAGCTGAAACTTGTTTTATTTTATAAAAACTCACTCAAACTAATTAGTCAATAAAGTATAAAGCCCTACACCTGTACTTAGATATATCCATTTGAGATAAGAACCCAGGTTAATTCCAAATCTGAACAAAGCGTGATGGGGAACTGACAACAATACCTGCATTTCCCAGACTACAAACTACTGTTTACATTTTATGTGCAACAATACATAGGCTAACCAGAATGACACTTTACAATTCACTAGATATTAAGCTTCTTTTTTTACTTCTAACCATCTACAGTACATGTGCCTGAGAGTGGGGTTTTTAGAAGTTTTATTGGATTTACTTTCACAGTTGATGAACACACATAATGTACTGTGGATATGCACACTGGGCCACTAAACCAGCAGAAAATTGCTCCCTGCCAAATATTTGCAAGCCACGAGGGTATTATGAGAAATTATTCTCACCAAGCAGGAGGCCTTCCTATTCTAACAGAGGGGGGTTTGCCATGAGGAAAGGACTGTCTGTGCTTTCAAAGATTTTGTCTTTAATCAGCTGATCTGCAGGAATTAGAGGTCTGTCTGAGCCCCCTCTTTATAGCCCCTCCATCTCTGACAACGTGAGAAAGGCAGGCGTGCATGAGTGTGTGTGTGTGGACTTTTGAAGATGGAGGGGGGGTCTTCAAATGTGGGACCAGGATAAATGCACACTTTGGCAAGCCCTCGGCAAAGGCAGCTTAGCATAATTCAAAAATACCAGACGGTGTGTACTGTGGTGCACAACTAAACCCGCAAAGCAGCTTTCTCCCTCTCCCATCTTTGTCTGTTCCTCTCCTCCATCTTACAAAAACACTTCAGGTCACAGCCAAACCACTATATTTCCTCAGAACATGATAAGTCATTCCAAGGTGTTGACCTTTATTGTCTTTTGTCATTAGAGGACATATTAAGTGGACCAGGCCACATGTTACACCACTTAAGATGAGATAAATCCAGTATGTGCTTCTCTAAACACATAAACACTGACAAATTAATCTAGGATTAGGGATGGGTATCAAGAACCAGTAGATAAATAATGCCAAAGAAGGACAGTCAGTTAAAACTCAGCCCGTCCAAACAAAGGAGCATGACTTTTTTAATAGCATAATGAGATTTACAGCCCTTCTTCCTCATAGCCTTTCACCACACTTCTGTGTTCAGGCATCCAAGCATCGGTATCAATAAGCAGTATCAATCTCAGTATCGTTATTGATAAAATAAAGACCCCCATTCCTACTAAACATGCTGTATCTAATATTAATGTTTACCTTTTAAGGCTCTTGGCTCAGCAAAAATATTCATAGAGAATCAAATTCAGGTATATACCTGTACTGTGACCTGAATCTAAATTACAACCTTCCATGTCTACAATAGCAACAAACTGCATGGCATACTGAAGTGTCAGCATTTGGAAAATCACAGTCATATACTTTAGGACTATAAAAATCACAAAATTAACTGATATACTGTTGTGACTGTTAAGAAAGTTGAACTTGAAAAAAACATAGGGCATGTGATGTTAGTGTGATGTTGATGATGGATGGATGGATGGATACCCATTCATGGATGTTGATGATGGATGGGTATTTTCAGTAAACACGTATTCTCAGTCTCTGACAATACCCACATGCGTGTCAGTGTGTTTATCAGTGAAAATATACAAGTGTATATTACTATTAGAATATCGTGAGCATATTAATACACAAGCCATAAATCCCCCAAGTCGGCACTGTAATATGTTTAAAGCACTAGTTAAATTGCTAAAATGATAAAAATGTAATGAAAAATAAGTTAGGTTGCAATACTAGACTTTTGGCTCTGAGGCTTTGAGTTACATTAGATCATTTGAGCAACAATAATTCAATTATTGGGTTCAAAGGTTGGCTAATATTTGGCTCTTGCAGAGTTTAAATCAGAGGTGGGAAATGTCAAACATTTTTGAGGAATAAAATGGCTGATTTTGAGCATCATTACTGGCTGAGAGCTATGTGGGACTGCTAGAAGTGAAGGACACTGTCAAGTTGGATGTGAGGGAAGACCATCTTTGCATGTCACCATACATGACACTAACAAAAGTGGTGAGTTCCAGCAATTGCATTAGAGAGAGTAGCGTGATAAAAAATGTACAATAATTCACCATAAGTGTATTTAAGATGGTCATTGACAGGAATAACGTTTCCCTCCCCTACTTAGTTTTTAATAACATCACGGTGTCTCATCGAGCAACTTGCCTGCAATCCACCTGACAAAACATGTTTTGCTCTTAGCGAGGTTCTGACTCAACCACAGTGTTTGCCATGCTTATGAGGATGTGAAGAGAGCACCAGCTGACAATGGAACAATACCATCAGTACTAAAATGGAAGGACATATGTGACAAATTGTGGTGCAGCTTGTTGCAGCACAGTACAAAAGTCTATCCACTGTCTCAGTGGTGATTATATACAAGTCCTACCTGGACAGTCTGTAGAAGCCGAATGCAGCTCTTCTTGACGTCTTCAAAGGGACAACGTCTGGAAAGCATGAGCAGATGAGCAAGGATGTCGTTGAGGTCACTGTTAGGTGGGCTGCCTGAGGCCAGGGACGAGGGGGGCGACGTTGGTATGGGCCCAATAGCCTCCGCTTTCCTCAGAACCTCCTGGCAGATGTTCTCCATGGCTTCAGTTCTGGAGCTGGCATCCCGACTCCCCAGTCCATCCCATCTGCCCAAAGACTCTTGATCCTGCACTTCCATCTTCTGACGTTGGGACGAGTGTTTGTGTTGTCTTATAACAGGCTACACAACACAACAAATAGCAGAATACAGTCCTGTTTACATGACAGAAGAACCATGAATTCAACAAACAACCTATGATCACATTAGGTCAATATGAACAGGTGCATTGTGAACATTCAGGCAATGTCCCTCAGAGCCAAACATACATTAGAAATCATAACTCAACTAAATAATTCATCCATTTGATATTATTACCTGATATTTGCTAATTACAAGTACGTCAGCACATATGATATCTGTAATAATGTCAGCAATACAAGAATTGTGGCTAGTGAAGTGCCAAAACTTAGGAAGCAGTTTAAAATATGTGTATATTAATAATAACAACAACAACAACAACAACAACAATGTTTCAAAGAGCAAAGAAGTAAAAACAGTGACTTTGAACTTCAATTAAAAGCTTTGACTGCTTTTAAGATCTTTGAACTGTGATAAAGAAGAATGAGGAAAGAATGAGGGTCAGCAGGACGAGACTGAAACATGGCAGCAGAAGATGGTGACGTCCACTAAGCAAGGCCCTTGCCTAAAGTACACGGAAGAGGCTTATTCTGGGTCTCATTCAATAATTTTTTTTAAAAAAGATCAGGAGATTATGTATTCATCAAAACATACTTGTGGGTAGTATGTTCAATTTCTGCCATTCAAACATGTTCATGTTAAGGATATGTATAAACCCATGAATGAATACTAGTCATACTGATATATTTAGAATACATACGGACATTTTAACCCGGATAATGCAGAACATTTTACATAATTTGTTAGTTGCATCAAATCATGAAATCTGCACTGTTGCCAACTTCCAAAAAAAAAACCTATAGTTTAAGTACAGATTTTGTTTTGTACAAGGTACAATAATCCATAAACGGTTGATGCATGCGTTTCTGGCACATCTATTCCGTGAATGACTTTACATATCAATCTTCCCCCTCCATTCAATCCCCGCCCCCCTTTTTTTCTTCTGGCTTTCTGTTGCTGTCCGTTAACAAAGACAAGACACATGTAAAGTACAACAGAGCTGCGGTGGAAAAACAACAACAACATCCTCACACATTAACCTGCCACTGGAGACCAAACGCCACGAGTGTCACTCTCTTAATACTCACTTTATCCACATTCTTTGGTGCAGGTTTTCTGTTGCGGGACGTCTCGCTACAGCAGCACTAGAACGAGCTCCGACAGGAGGTAACAACACGAGGGTAAACATGTGAATGACACGCGTGGCTGACCAATGAGCGGCGTCTGTTTGTGTTTTAGGGCGGTGTCCTTTGATTCTCAGCAGTAATTGGTTAGAAGGGAGTCGCCAAGATCGCGGGGGATGGAACTATGGGAGCTGTATTATCTTCCCTCGGCTCGTGAATGAAAGGGTAGCGCTCTGGGACTGCATCTCCCGGTATGCATTTCGTCGCCCCCCTTTTTCTTGTTTATCAGAAATAACTGAGACAGTGAGAAAAACAATGAAGAGAGTGCGACGGGAGAATGTACATTTACAGCCTATGCATTTACTATTAAACCTTACTTTTGTACTTACCTCTCTTAATATATTAAATATTTAAATCATGATAACCACGTGAAACAATGTGTCAACATATTAAATTGTCCATAAGACATTGCAAATGGATCTTGAAGTGAGGGACAAAGGTGTTGCTTACAAATACAGAAACATAATGCAGTTTCACAATACTGTTGAGGATGTTAACATGATGCAGACACAATCAACTAAAGACACAAACAACCAACAAATCAAGAACATTTTCTTCAAATGAGAACATTTTCTGAAAAAAGGGGTTGAATCTATATAGTGATTTAATTGGTCAGACAAGCCATATATGATTGTTAAAAACACAGACCATTATAAAATATGTGTAACCATAAAATCTGCCTGTTTCCCACACTATTATAACAGCAACGTCTTTAAAAAAAAGGTGTGTTAACGTGAGTACTTTATGAAATGACATTGCAAACATGAACATAATTTTTTTTTCACATTTTGGTGCTCCAGGTGTGTTCACCTAACTTTTTTGAAGGTGCATGGAAGGGTTAAGAAATACAATATGTCAAAAAACAATAAAACTGTATCAGTATAAACACAGTAACACACGGTATTAATATTATTAATTAGAATTAAAAATATATATATAATACATATTAGTCTAATTTAAATTGAGTAGGACTGGGACTCGGTTTTAAACAAATAACATCTGGCTAACTTGCTACCAAATTTTCGGTACCGTACAATACAACATATAACCAATTCATTGTTTGAATAAACGTGTGCTTTGAACATGAACAGGTGATAATCTTGCTAAATGTGACATTAACCGTATCTTCATATATTGTACGTTTAGCCTTTCTAATCCCATGTAGATCATACGAAAGTGACAATGTATTTTAAATACGGGGGGGGGCTCTCTGGATTTCAGTGGAAGAGGAAACAGTGCGCAGGCGGAACCAATGTGTGGAGGGCGGCAGTAAGGAGGGAAATTTAAAACGTCCGGACTGCCCGGAGGTGACAGACAACATAGTTGCTCGATAAAGACTTAGCAACATAAAAGTCAACAGAGAAGTTTAAAAGCATCAGGAAAACATTACTCACACAGAGATGAATGGTTCTAAACGAGTATGACCGTCTTAGTCACAAAATGGAGACTCGTCACGACCAGGTGACATTTACTCGTCAGCCGTTAGCTGCGATTGCGGCTAACATGATAGCTATTGTATTGTTTACTTTGGTCAAGTTGTTCTTGAGTTTGTTGCTATATTATATTTGTGCTACGTTTGTTTAGCTTTGTTCACGACTGTATCCAAAAGGAGGACGTTAATTATTGATTACATAAAGAGGAAATAGCACTACTTTGATTGTTATATAAAGCAATGGGGTAACCAATCAAAATGACTCAAATATCATTTGACAGTGGGTCATGTCTGACTTTAATGATGATCATTTATTGAAATGTGCTGACCTTTCTGGCTTTTATTATTACAAATTCAAGGATTTGTTATTAATCTCTATTCTATGCTCTTCAATATTTGTATGTATTGTACTTCTATTTGTAGAGTTTAGACTCACCCTCCAAAAACAGTTATATTGGGAGCTATTACCAGCCTCCAGACAGGATAATACCCATACCAAGGCAGCTGGATTTCTCAGCAAATTCTTCCACCAGCTTGGACCCACATACCGGCAGTCGCCAGGTGTCTCAGACGAGACCTAACGTTGACAGCAAAGGTATGGCACAGATAGTATATCCAGTGTTTTTTGTTACTGTATCTGTGTTAATGATCTACTATGCTTTCTCGATCTTGTCACCTCCTCCCCAGCTGTTGTTGATGCTCTGAAGAACCTCCAGGAGAAAATAAGGCAGTTGGAGCTGGAAAGGAAACAGGCAGAGAAGAATTATCTGCAGTTTTCACGTGATGCACAGAGGCGGCAAAGGGGTGAAACGTCTTACACGATTCCCAGTCAACAGACAGCCAGCGTGCTTGAGACAGATAATTCTGGCAGGAATGGTGAGTGATAAAGGGTGCAAAGGGAGACATCTCTCAAGGAATTAATACTTATTTTTGAAAGATATTTTAAAATGGCTGTGGCTGTGCTTTTGTGGTTGCAGAGGTGGACTCAAAGCTGCAGTCTGCAGAGGCTCGCTGTAAGATTCTTGAGAAGCAGCTAGACTATATGAGGATAATGGTTGAAAATGCCAATAAGGAGGGTAATACTCACATCGAGAGTCAGGTACTTTAAAAGCTATAAATCTATTCTTAACAGTAACTTTGTCATAAGCAGGATCATTTTCAAAGAGTTTGTCTGATTAATGTTTCAAATCTTGAATTCACAAAAGGGCATTTAGTAATTTTTTCATCATCTGTTTCTCATGTACTGTTATCAGCTAATTGTATGTTACTAAACTATCATATTATCTCTTCACTGTCCTCACTGCAGAACCAGAAGCCGAGCAGCTCAAAGTCCTTAACTCAGCAGGATAAGCTGGAGAAACTTGAATCAGAGTGTCTCAAATTGAACAGGACCCAAACTGCAGCAGCGGTAACTTATGGTTTGCAATTTGATTCGCTTAAACATGTCCTGATAACTTGAATGATACCAGAAATATTCCGGTGTCACTTTGCTTACAGAAGAAGCTTGCCATTCTGGAGCAAAAACTTCTACAAGAAGAGCATGAGCGTAAACGGGTACAGGAGAAAGCTGATGAGGTCAGTCGCTCACAGCACGACAAGAATCACTGTTTTTGATCAATGAATGCAGAAAATAAGCTGTCTTGAAATGCACTTTTATTTTAGTGTTATAGTGTTTTTACATCATAATCTATTTTTCTTTCTATTAACTTAACTCTTGTGTTAATAAAAGTTGCACAAAAGTCAATATTATTGATCAATTAAAAATGTCAATAGAGAATTGTGATGGACTGTTCTTGGGATTAAACCTTTATTTCCATGACTACAGCTGCAGAGGGAGCTGAACATCAACCTTCGAATGTCTATGGCAACTAATGAAGAGATAACGCCAAAGAAGACAAAAACCACCACCAAGGTGCCTTTCTTACCATTAAAGCTCATAACTTCCTGTATTTGGTTAATCTGACAAGTGTTTGTTGTAAAAATAGTAGTGATAGCAGTTTTCTTTTCCTTCAGAAAGCCAAACAGATTGAGCTTGCTTCACCATGTGACCCAAGACGCAAAAAAATGCCATTTGTAGCAGGAACGGTAAGTTCTAATGCTTTGTGCAGACAGACAAATAATGCATTTCTAACAATTTAAATTTATTAACTTTAGTATAATAGTAACTAACCTTTTTTCTGATCGATTTTGATTGATTTTTGACAGTCACTTAGCCCAAGCCACTCAGTCCACGCCAATGTACAGAGTATCCTTCACATGATGAAGCACCACCAGCCCCAGCTTTGTGAGCGAGTGAGCGCTCTGCACGGGTCTGGCTGTGCAGCCAGGAAAAACCTACATAAAGATTTCACTCCATCTTCCACTGGTCTCAAGAAGAATGACAGCCGATCTGGGCAAGAAGCTCAGTCCCTGAACTCACTGTCTGACCTGCTGTTGGCTCTGCAGGACGAGCTAGGACAGATGAGCTTGTGAGTAAGCCGTCTTTTATCGTCTAGTTGTGCGATTGTTAGTTTTACATTTAATCATCTGCATTTCTTTTTTTGTCAGTGAGCATCAGGAGTTAGTGCATCAGATTGATTCAACTCACCAACCGGAAGAGAAGCAGGACCTGCAGAGAGAACTGGAGAGGCTGGTGACCAGGATGGAAGAGAAGGGAGTCCATATCACCAAGCTCCGCAAACACCAGCACACAGTAAGTGACCACCACTTGGTGCAAACTAGAGGTTTGGACTGTAAAATGGTGCGCTTTGTTGTCATGTGGGAAATTTGTGAATTTGTGTCAGTAGGTGTAAGTATTGTATAAGCGTCTTCTGCTTCTATACAGGTCCATAAACTGACTCAGAGTCAGCCGTGCGCTGAGGAACCCACAGCCAAGAAGTTGAGTGGTATCAGACCACCTGCTCCTTCTCCTGTTAAGGATAAACAGAAGGGAAAGAAACGTGGGACCACTCAAAACAACCTGCAGCTTCTTCGGGAGACCCAGAAATTCAGAAAAAGCCTCAAACAAGATGATATCTTCTGGGAAACATGAGCTTCTCTGCAAGACCATGCAGGCTTTGATCTACAGCTGGATGAACCACAAGACTCTGCTTGGTTCCTTTCACTTTGTTTTCCTCTCTTTACAAATGATTTATTTTAGACAAAAAGAGGGAATTAAGTGTTTGACACAGGATGTGATAATGTTGTGATAGTCAAACCTGGATTTATGAGAAATCTTCACACACAGAGTCCTTCATAGAAAGACTGTGAATCGTAACTTCAAACAGTATAATGTGATTTGTGTTTGTTAAGTCTATCTAATCTCAATTGAAGATGTAATAACTTGAATACCTTTAAAATTTTTAATAAAGCTTATGCTCTTCCAACACAGCAGTTTTTCTCCAATTCTACACTTCATACTGAGAGCCACTAGGTGGCAGTGCTCAACCTGTCCATTTTATAGAGGTGAGGGATCTTACCTGGCACTATTTACAGTTGCATGAACAAAAATCAAATATAAGAAATACTGCATGTAACATCAGACTCTGCCTATCTTCCATTATCCACATTAGAAAGAGCCAAGTGCCCTGAACAGTGCAACAGCAGCTGGCTGGACAGCTGAGTAAATGTAGCTCTAACCTCAGGACAAAGGGATGTGGCTCTCATGGCTGTGCAGAGGTGGGAGGGACTGCGACTTTGCCATTTCACAATCAAAACAGGCGCTCTTCTCTCAAATTGAAAGACTGCCTGTGTCAATTGTAGGCCGGTCAGATGACAAGACACATTTCTGGTGTGGCGGAGTCTTGCAGATTTGCCTATGGAATGAATAACCACTAAGTGAAACTGTCTTATAACATTCCTGTGTTGTCGCCGCATTGTCATATTTCGTCAGTACACGAGACACATTTCCTGACCTCAAATCTTGTGGCTATCCCTTATTGCTTTGACCAAAGTACTGGGGTCATGTGAGAGAGAAAACAGCTGATTTGTTATTGTTCCTCTGTCCATTCAGCTCATTCTCCAGCCAACTCTGCTCGGTGCTGGTATTCTTGGCATGACCCAGAGGTCACCAGGTGGTTAGATGGACTGAGCTGGAGTATGAAAGAGAGAGTAAACCTATTGAAAATGTTCTCTCTGCTACTTTATCACATTAGTGGCATGCAATCAGGTTAGCTGAGGCGAGTCAAGACCCCTCCTTACCCAAACATACAACATCTTCGGCCCCTCCCATTCCCATCCACTTTGCTGACTGTGCAAGTCTGATACCTTGTGACTGCACACCCTCCCTTTGTATGGTACTGAATATGAGTGGTGTGTGTGTGTGTAGGTGGAATGAATTGGTGTGAAAATGGGTGAGGAATTCTGATATCTTCTGGTCCATCATCTTATAAAGACACACCGACAATTTCACATGGGTCTTTGTTTCTGTGTGTTACAACTTTACACTGACTGTAGGAGTTTCCACACAGAGATATACCATCACACAATTTCCATTAAGGGCAAATAGAAGTGGAAGAGAATTTGATTGTTTTTAATGGACACATGAGAGATTATGATGTATGAGGTTTCAAAAAAACATTGTTCCTCACTGGGAAATGGTGCCAGTTGAGAAACAAACTGTTCAGCACAAACACAAACTGCACTCGCACAAACACATGATACTGTGTACAAGAATGTATTTGTGTGCACAGACTCTTAAGTGGGCGCACACACACACAACTGCGCACACTCCATAACATTTCCTGTCGAGCTATTTGTTTTTACTTCATAAGCAAACCTTGCTGCATGACCTTGGACACTGATCTTGTGTAAAGTCAGGAAAAATTCAATTCTGAAAACCAAGGGCAGTGTCCTCAGTTTTAACTCTCACTGACCAGTTTCATTTACAATAGTTACAGAGAATAATATATAAGTGGTTGACACCACCTCCCATCTTAAATATCACAGTATTATCGTGTGAAAACCAGTCAACTGGTCAAACAAAAGGTTTTTTCAACATCATCATGTAGCTTTGACCATAAAGAATACTGTAAATTACTTTTGGGCAAACTGCGTCAGCCAAATAGGGGGCAGTAGTGTCACCATAAAACCCAGTAGTGTATTTGTATGAAAGAAGCTCTTCACTGTGTCAATTCTAGCTCAGTCTCCACCAACAGTAGAAAGTTGCTGACCACGTTAACTCCCACATAATTGTAATTGGTACTAGGGCCAGTGATTTACAGCAAATACACAAACTTTTCAATGAGTGGCTTAGACTAGCCCAGTCCAAAAAGCATCAAAAATATGTTCAGAAATACAGTTTGTGCTACTCAAAAGATGTTGTGATGAATCTGGGCGATACATACATGTCTAGATACAGTAAGACGCTAGTATGACTGACTGTTAATTCCCTAAAGAGAGCCTGCTGACCCTGCATTAGCTACACACAGGGCAAGACAAAGCAAAGCCTGAATTTGATGCCTTCTGTTGTCCAGGCAACTGGCCTTTCACAATTGTAACCATAGTGATGGAGTCTTACACAGGGACCTTGCTGCTGCTGCTGCTGCTGCTGCTGCTTGTCCCACTTGTGATTTGTCATGTAAATGACCACGACATGCGAACACAAAGTTGACACTGCTGTAAAATAAGGAAGTAAACACAGCGATTTAACAATATTTAAACTTTATTGATTCAACATTGTGAAACTAAAGGCAACACTAGAAAACATGGCAAAAAATAAAAAGGTTTTTAGAAAAAGGAAACAACAAAAACTGTTCTGGAGGCATTGTGGCACCTGCATGAGTCTACATGTTAATGTGTGTTTAAGTGGGGTTAGAGCAAAGCCAAAATAATCGTACCTACACAACTGATGGCCTGTTACTGGTAAAAAAAGAAAAGAAAAGAAAAAAAAGCATATGGCACTACAGAACAATAAAGCCACAAGATAAAGGCGGGAATCAAAAAAGCTTTTTCGTCTTCACTCTTAGAACTGAACACTGCGAGGCTGTAAACAGACAGAAGAGCCCTCAATGACTGAAAACTGGAGTTTGAATTTAAACAAGGAGAGAGCAAGCTGTTTACTGCAACAATTGAAAATTACAATCAAAGCGGAGTTCAAGTTATCATGTGACAAGTTTGTGTAATCAAGCAAATGTAAAGAACACTCGAGGTCTGTAGCTGTGAATACATAACTGAGGCTATATTTTATTACGACAGGCTAGTGACAAGAAGTTCAAGGTACAACCAGGCCAGATCTGAAACCTAAGCCAAACACTGGCTGGTTTAATCTATTCAAGAATACCCTTTAGGTCTTTTGGTCAAAATTTAAGTACAATTCATTTTCATTTTTGAAACTACAGTGACCTGATAGTTGCCAAGACAGTCCGTCACTAGCAAATGCTCTATGGATTTGATCGTGAAGTTAAGGCTGGGTGTAACAAGACAGATAACTGTGGAGAATTCAACACAGAAAACCACTTCGCAGGGTTCTGAAAGTGTGGAGTCCCATTGATATTTACTAGGTGTGGGCATATATCATTTAACAATCTATATTGTAAATGGATCAACTGAATAAGGCACTTTTCCTGAAGAGGTGCAGGGGCTGAGAGACTGCAGAGAGGCATCACAATGAACATCTATTGGCAATACATGGACAACAGTTGTGTTCTGAAACGCCACAATGTCGACATGTGATGCTGTGCTGTTACCATGGGGGAAAGCAAAGGGGACAGCAGTCTAATACATGACATACCACCCAATGGCTGTGTATAAAACTCAATATAGGTCTCAAAGTTTGGGGTGAAGGGCCTCCTCATGCAGAGAATGAAACAAAATGGGTGCAGCTAAGGCAAAACTGTGTCACCTCATCACCATGATTGGGTCTTTGGGCTTTAGCCTAATGTCACCAGGTGACTGTAGGTTAAAAGGCGTGTCAGTGGTGAGCAGCAGAAAATATGTCATCCTAAATTATGCAAGCCAAAACAAAAAGAAAGAAGGGGGGTATGGGTAAGGAAAACCTGAACATCTGCACTTGTAATCGTGTGTGGTCATACAAAACGAGTTGATTATTCATTCAGCATCTAGTTAATATTCAAGAGTATTTATACAAGCATCAGATTCTTGGGTTGTTGTTTTTTTTTTTTTTTGGTTGAACCAGGAAAACATTTACAAAAAGACAAGTAACAAAACAAAGCTCGTCAGCGCAATGCTCAAATGCTCCATGCCAAAACTGAGGACTTTGGCTTAATGCACACCATTTCAAGGCATTCTTTCAACTAGCATATGGGCTAATCATAAATAGTCAAGTGGTTGTTTCTTTTTTCATTAAGTGTGAATAAACCCTTGAGATCATATGCATTTTAAAGGGGGGGGGATCACAACTCCAAGCATTTAGCATGCAATAGTGAAATAAAAGGCATTTAAACTAAACATTCTTGACACTGACAAGCTGCTACAAGCAAAAAGTCCTGATAAACGCTCCTTCATTTGGCCTTTCGTACAGGAGTGACAACAACAACAACAACAAAAAATCACAGTTAACAGCAAGCTAATTAGAGAAGTTGACATGAGCCTGACCACTGCAATCCTGCACTCCATCCAAATCTTCACACATCCACGCCAAAAGTCAGAAATTAAGGTGCCAGTCCAACACTTTCACCACAGAGTTTCTCTCCATTACTTTTTAAGTCAAGCCCAGTAAGTAAAAAGGTGTGCTCCACGATTTGTAGCAAATAATCAGACTGAAATTTCCTGCCAGCTCATTGTTCATGTTTTTTTTTAATTTAATGCAATTTACAGCCTAGTCCTGAAACATAAATAGTCAGACGGGAGGACATTTGGAAGCGGAATCAAGAGCTACAAAACAGAGAGTACCTTAAATGATCTACTCATACAAGGTCAACACCAGTCAGAAGACCACAGTCTTCTACTTGTAGGGAAAAAAACTTCAATAATGGTTGATCAAGGCCCTCAAGTGACAACTATCTACTGTATTCTTCAACAATAAAAGGCTCTTCAGTCCAGCTGGACACTACAGATCTCAATGTTGACCAATATAAGTGCCGCGATACAAACACATCGATGGGGGAGAACACTTCCATTTCACTCTTTTAGTCTTACTGGACATTAAAAGGCACTTCACTGCTATCACTGTCCACGTCCAGAACGGTGCACAACATTTTCCTCCGTCTCCCCATTCTCCATTTTATACATCATCATAAACAAATTAATTATTTATATTTCTGAAGTATTCTACAATCGCTTTTTTTCCCCACTCTTTTCGACGAATCCACGGAAAACTCCACTCCACATTCGCAATCCGCGTGGGTATGATTTCGATGTCAGCAAAAATATTAGAAATAACATTGGGCTCTATTAATGATTGGGAAATGAACTTAATACATCTTTTATTGCATTGAGCTGCTCCACTAGCAGTTGGCTTTTGACAAATATGAACAACCTGTATTGGGTGAGAGATTTTCCCCAGGAAATTCACGCCTAAATGCCAAGGGAGACACCCATCAAAACTGCCGTTTTTCCAGTCTGATATTGAACGATTGGGTGTTGCTCGTATTTCTTTGTAAGCGACCCCACCTCCTTTATGTAATTTTTGAATACATATACACAATACGGCTGCACGGGGGAGGGGGGGGGCCTGCCCACGATTCAACAGGCTGCAAGCAATACTGACTCATCGCCATCGCCACATTTAAAAATAGCTGTGAACTCAAACAGTGTTTCCAAAATTAAGATTTGAGAAGATGCTGTACATCCTCCCAAAACGGTCTTCGCAGGATGACTAACAGCATGGCGGAGGTGGGAGTAGCTACCACGTGACGTAATCCATATGCCCGAGGCTTAAATACCATATCACGAGAGATCTGTTTAGTTGCACAAGTTGGTGTTATGCGAATTATCATACATACATACATACATACAGGCATGCGTGGAAGCCTTAATGCAGCGCTAATGCGGGCCAAAAACCACAAGTGGCACAAACATCACAGCTTGGAAACACTGTTTGAGTTCATTGTGGTGAGTGTGTGATGAGCGTGTGCTGACTGGGGAGTCATCTCTGGAAGGTTCTAGCTGGTGGGGACGGGGTCCAGTGATGTTGAGCCAACAGAGCTGCTGCTTCAAAGGGTGTGGTAGTTGCGATCCTTGGATTTGCAGAACTTGTAGAGGAAGAAGATGACAGCTTGCAGGCCCAGCACCAGCACTATTCCACCGATGAAGCTCGCAGCATCAAAGGTTGAGTTCTTCTGAGAAGCAGGAGTGGGGGAGACTGGCGGTGTAATTGTGGTAGTCGATGCTGTAATACAAGACAGAAAAAGAAGGATATAGAAAAGACATTCTTGTTTACACAAAGTACACTATAAGGCTGACTGAAAACTGCTCTATGCCACTCTCAGACTTACTTGTATTAGGTGTGGAGCTGTTACCAGTTGGAATGGGGATAGTGGTGGTTCCATTCTCTATTGTAGGGTCACAGTAAGATAAAATGCATTATGATCCACAAGATCTAATTGCCGAGTGATTCAGTGACCGTGACGCAAGAACAAATGCAGTTTAATGACACAGACAAGGAAGTTGGTGAGAAAAACAATAGTGGAACAAATTGGTGTGGAAACTGAGAACTGTTCTCGCCGAATCATCATAACCACCTTCAAGCTCATAGAATCCTTTAATTGATGTTGACACATGTTTGACACTCTACACATGTGTCTCGCAGCTTTTACATTAGAAGAGCTACTTTTACTGTTGTCTGTACACATTGTTGCATGCACTGCAGTAATTGAGTGGAGACTGTGGTGGGACTGATCCAAAAATACCACACATAAGTTTCGGTTTTTTTGAGGAGGGATACAAGTTTCTCATCCTTTCTTCTACACGGCTGCCATTTTCAAGAGCAGAACAGTCTTGACAAGACAATGTTCTGATGACGCACGTATGGAATCTCATTTGTCACACGGCACACTTGCTCTTGCCTACATGAATGTACTGTTTCAATTTGCAAAGGCCCATCCCAATGGCTAGCCTTCATCACTTGCAGAAATTACTATTATACATATGAAGATGTAATTGCCAAATGTAAACACATTGAATGAGTGTCGATGGAAAAGGAGACCACTTAAAGAATGACTAACAACCACGTGAAACCGGGGTGACAGAGAAGGGAGTGGCAGAAGATTTGAGGCACGGTTACCTGTTGTGGGCTGAGTGCTGCTGCCGTTAGAGGCAGTCGTGACAGCAGGGGTAGAGGGGGAAGCAGTTGTAGGTGGAGAAACTGTTGGGTCTTCAATAGACAGACAGGAAGCCAACACCAGAACAGGTTAACACAGGGAAAGCATGAGACAGCACCCAAGTAATTAGAGCATGCACGCACGCACGCACGCACGCACGCACGCACGCACGCACGCACGACAAAACCCTCATTATTTCACATGAGCAGGTTAAATTATAGTTGCAAATATTTTGGACACAAAAAAAGACCATTATCCAACACCTTAGTTCATGGATGTGCACAGAACTCAAGAATCTGCCATTTTATCCTATGACCAGGTAAGGACACTGTGTCAGATTGTTCTATTATTATTATTATAATAGAACAATTTTTTATTTCACGGTTTAATATTTTCATGAGGCCCATTGCATCGATTCCCAATTGAAAGTGTGAAATAATGCCTTATATCTGAATTAAAGTAGACATTTCTGCCAGACTACAATACTTTTTTTTTTTTTAGTAGTGAGACATCTCGAGTTTGTGGCTATTTAAATAAATAGATAAATAAGACTTCTTTTTTTCCTTCAAGAAATGACTTTTCTGTGCACTCCACTGCCTTAGTTAGACCACAGCTGGACACAAACAGCATCAGCAGAAAACATAAAAACTTGGGGAAAAAAGCATCTGGAATCTGCTGACTCTCTTTGAGCCTAGAAAACAATTATGTTAATAGAAATTGTTAATTTGTCCACTTAACAACCAAAACAAACAGCCATAGAGTTTGACTTACCGAAGCAGACGATTTTGGTGCAGTTCTCCTCTTGTGCCAGAGTTGCGTTCCGACAGACTAATGCTGAAACAGACAAGCGTTGTGCACCTCGTTATTTTACAGCAGATTTCAGCGTTGGCATGAACAACAACACATTTTCCTCATTAACCCTGACCAGCTTCCAAATGGGTCACATTTGGTTTTCTCACTCAAGTGTCACAACACCCTCATTTTAGAGATCACACAGAAAAACAGAAGTACACTCTCCCAAAACACAACAGTCTTTTTAGTATTTTGCATAATTATCTATGTGAACACAGTTCTAAAGATTGAACATTGTTTTGTACACTTTGAAAGGCACAAAGTAAGCAATCTGTTACAAGTAAAAATGCTGGAGTCAAATAAACAAAATAACATCAGTACACGCCATGTAACATACAAGAAAATGCTCAGGTCAATAAAGAGTCTGCTGTGTCATAATTTGATCATCTACTGTACAGGTGTATTATATTTTATTGTATTTTCTAAGTGATAATTAACCTCAACAGGAAGGAACTATGCCCAGCAATGGAGTGCTGCTGCATTTCCCAAAAAGAAGTCAGGATACCTGCATGACTGCCGTGAAAAGGGAACAAACGTCACAGTGACAAACTCATGATTCATCAGACTGTCAGCAACTTGTGACTATACATCCTTTCCACACCCAGTGATAAAATATTTACTGCTGTTGAGCACACAAACTCCTTCATAGATTTTACTGTAATCTTTGAAACATTGCCCAGATTCTAAAAAGGAAATAGTTTAGCATACATTAAAACATTGGGGGTTTTGGGGGTGGGTACAGTTAAAGGTTGGAAGTCCAGATGTGGGTGAAGCAGTGAAGCTCAATAAGTGATTTCAGTTTTTACAGCTGACCAATTTATAAATCAGGAGAAGAATCTACCTTTTCATATATATTAGTTGTTCTAATCATTTGTTAATCAAAAATCAAAATAACACATACTCATATTTTTTCTTAAAACTTAATATCATAAACAGCACAGAAGTGAAAAATACATCTCCAATAAAATTTTAATGATGGTGACAGGGAGAACTGATGATTGATATGATCTTTATGTTGATAGTAAACACTCACTCTTTATGTAGGCCTATATGAGCATATGGAGGAGGCAAATAAAGGGAAGTCAAAGTGAGCAGAGTCCACTCAGTGTAGTGCACCTGGGGTTATACACATCACATACATACATACATACATACATACATACATATATACATATACATATATATATATATATATATACATACATATGTATATATATATACACACATACATACATACATACATACGTATATGTATATATATACACATATGTATATATATACATATATATATATATATACATACACATACATACATATGTATATATATATATACACACATATTACACACACACACACACACACACACACACACACACACGGTGTATGATAACCATACACCAAATGACTCCTACCATATGGTTTCCCATAAATTATATTATGGAGTGTAATTATAATTCACAAAAATGTACACAGTAATGTCAGCAGCAAGCATTGTTGGAGATACATCCCTGTCATCTACAAATATGGACAAAAATGACTCACTGACATGTGTGAACACTTTCCACAGGGTTAGGGTTTATCAATGGTGTTCTAATTTGAGGTCTTTCAATCAGACTATGCATGTTTGTGCAGAGGCCTTGGGCACAAACAGATACAGCGGTGGATGATGATGTGGTTATGTTTGTGTGTGTGTGTGTGTGTGTGAAGAGAGGTTTTTTCACTCTGCACTGGGTCAGAGGTCTGTTATCTTGCAGGCAGCTGTGAAAGGTGGGATTGACTCTCACCCTCTTCCAACCTGGTGACATCATCACCACGAGGTACAGTATGTCCACAGCTTCAAGCCAGAGTTGTGAGCAAAAGCCTTCAGGGTTCATCTTACCCCAGAAAAGAAAAAAACGACTGACTGTGAGAGGCTGCAGTAGTTGCACGTACACGTGTCAAGTTTGAGCATTTAAACACTGGGCTCTGACGCCACAAGTTTGTTTACACATATTCCTTAAACTGAAGATAAATCTGGTAATGACAATGTAGTACGTGTCTGGAGGCTGGCCAGAGACAAGTGTTCCGGTTTTTGCAGGGTTCCTGTCAAATAGATGATCCCTTTTGGAGCTTGTGTAAGGCTTTAGCTGTGTGTATGTTAAAAATGAATGTATAAGGGGAAAAGATCAGTATCCTGTGTGGTAAGCCAGTGTGAGTTGTTTGTTCTGAGGAGTAATGGCACTAAGAGTGTTTAGGAAACCATGGTAGAGGAGACAAATTTTCCAAAAACATACTGATAAAAAGGGCCAAAGCTCAGTCAACCTAAAGTACTTTAAATAAACAGGGGAAAATGACTTCTGATCAAATGTACTACAAAATAAAATGCTTTTTGTGTCAGCAGGTGGGGGATTGTGAGCAAGAACTGTAACAGCAAACTCAGTCAACATACTCCCTGAGGAGATGAATGGTCATATATGTCTGAAGATGTAAATAACTATTGTCTTGTCTATCCTGTTCAACCACATAATAAAAGGTAATGGTTCACCATTGGGCTATGCAACATTCAAAGACAAAGGAGGAGGGTGTGTGTGGTCACCAAACCTCAATACAGCCTGTTCTGAAGGGTATCAAAGCCTTTCAGTGGAGAAGTTGCTTAACAGGTACGATGACAGGTAAAATAACTACGCTATTGTTGCTAAAGAAGCAAACCAACGTATGGACAAACATGATCTTGATGACAAACTAAAGGTGTGATGAGGATTCTAGAGAACTCTCATTTTGAACTGCACACAGGGCATAAGTTATGAGAACAGCAAGGCACATGAAATCTGAATCTTTCCCATCTGCACACTTTTCCTTTCCTTCCTTCTGTTATATGTGAGGACATTGCAGGCTTCCTGCCACACATCCCCTCACTTCCTCTGCTGTTCATCTTCTTCACAATCACACGAGACCCGTGTGTGTTTTTGTGAAGGGAGCCTCAAAAACAAATGTAGACAGTGAGGATCAAGTTTTGTGTATTCAACCGTGCTTTCAAGCTAACAATCGCACAGGTTTATCATGACTCCTTGTTATTATTACTGAGTAAACTTAAGCGACAAACCTCAGATTGAACATTTGTGAACTTGTGTAACAGACTTGGATTCCATTACCTGACAAGGATATAAGCATGAAAACAACCTGCTCTTCGGGTTATCAAACAGTGAATGGAAAGCTATTGACTCAGGAAACAATCTGTCATGCAGTTTTGTTACGGAAACTCCTTTCACTGAATGATGGATTTTTCTGATCACTAACAGCAGGTTTCAGATTAAGATGAAAAACACCACTGCAGCAGTGATTTTCCTTATATTTCCTCTATAATGTCAGAGAGATTTAACAATTACCAATATTTGAATTTATTAGCTAAAAATAATTTATTAATCTAAGAAACAATACTGAGTGTATGCAGTCTCATTAATAATTTAACCCAGTTTAAGCCCCTCACCCTCGGGAGACTTCCAGTTCCAGTAATTTACTCCAAAACAGATCAACAGAACAGGGTGTTGCAGAGTGTTGCCAGACTACCACCAGTCTTATTAGGAAATTTAGATGACATCATCTAAATGTCAGCGTCTGCAGCCATACATTCTCCTCATACCCATGAATTATGTCGCCAATCACCTCAGCTGTCTGAACAATTTAGGACACACAAAGACCAACCAGTGTCTCTCTCACTGCCATATGTTTTAAGACAAATACTCACATGTTGTGCAGTTGACCCAAAGACAGTCACCATCAGCTACGCATTTATCACATGATTCCAATTTGGAGCATGCATCTGCAAAGAAGTCATATGTATATATTAGATTTTCCTTTGTGTAGGAGGAGCACATCCTGGATACACTAGATGAGATGAACGTAGAAACAAAATTAAAATTAAAATTAATAGCATGGTCATGTTCAACACTTTTAAAAAACAAACACTGACAATCTCCCAGATGAGGTTTATCCTATCATTACAGTTGTATTAAAACAATTTAATTGTTAATTTAATGAGCATGCTTTGTAGGGCTGTGAAATAAATCTGTAACAATGTATATCGTGATACAGCTTTGATACAAAATTGTGTGAGTTTTTTTTTATTGTTTTAATAAAATTACCATTTACTGATCTCTGCCACTTTGACACAAGAGGGAAAAATCTGTGCATAATCATCTGTCATTTATCCTGATAATTACCAATATCGACTGATTTGAAAACGTCTGCTTTGCTATGATATTATCCAGCTTTAGATTCACATTCAATTGTATGTTTAAGTCTTCCTACATGTGGTGGGAAGTGAAACTGAAACTTTTACAACTGTTCCTATGAAACTGTAAGGGTCTATCCCACAAAAACATTGTTAAAACTATTTTATCACAGAACACAGCAGGGAATTACCCAGTGATTTATTTTAAAATGAGAATGAGGGGGTTTTAGACGTGTGTGTGTGTATGTGCAAGAGAGAGTAGGCTGTTACATAACAAGCCGGTCCAGTCTTTTGCTTCTTGACCAACTGGATCAAACAGTCTTATAATTCTACGTTACCAAATGTAAAAACACACACACACACACGCAGCTCACACTAGCTCATACTGCAGTTTCATGGTTTACTTTGACAGCTAGCGTGTAACGCGTTAGCAGATTCGTACTAGTTAAGAGTTGGGACCACACGAACATATCATCTTCAAGAAAAACCCTGGAAAATGTGAGTGACAAGTATTAAACAAACAAGTGAAGCGTCTAATGAGTCCCGGTTGTGGCCAAACTGAAAATACATACGACAGCACCAGGTTACATCAGCTCAGTCGAGGGTGTCATGCCCGAGCTAAGGAGGGACACGGTCGGCTGTAGCTAGCCACTAGCTCGGCGCAGAGAGGTCGCAAACTTACCTGGGTCTGCTGCTGCGGCGGCTGCTGCTGCGCCAATAAGAGCGACAATTGCGGCGAAAAACACCAACTTCACGTTCATGACTGTGGCCCAATTATTGCTCCGTGTTCAAGATGTGGAAAAGAGGTGCTATTCTGCTCAGAGACAAATCGAGACTGAGACTTCAGAGATTTCACACGGCTTCAACAACACCGTCCTGCGTCTCCAATTTCTGGTGCTGCTGCTCGTTAGCGCTCCTCCACTTCCTACTTGACAGGTCATGTGGCACTTTTTAGTGGGAGGGGTGAGAAACGTGGAGAGGACGTGAACTGCCCACGTCAAAAGGCCACAAACTCACTCTCTCTCTCACACACACACACACACACACACACGTTGCTATTCTTCTTAGGACACTGCATTGACTTCCGTTCATTTACCAAAACAAAGCCCTATCCTTAACCTAGCCCTAACAACTATTCAAATCTTATTCCTAAACTAGTCCTGTTCTCAGAAATAGGGGTTTGCCTCATTAGGACCAGGTTTTGGTCTCCATGTCGACTACAGGTCCTGACAAAAGTCAGTGTTTATGCCAGAAAAAGTAGGTAAAAGTAGGTATAACACAATGCCTCAATAATCAGAATCACATTTATTGACAAGCAGGTATTGACATACAAGGAATTTTCTTTAGTGGACATCAGAGGTCTCAAACTCACGGGCCACATGCGGCCCACTCCTTAATGTCAAACTATAATGGAACTGGCCCACACCCTCCTCCATACACCTGCAGCTATAGACAGATTATAATAAAGTGTTTGCTATTGTCATCAACAGTGAGCAATAGTCATATTATATATATATTAATAATATTTGAGCCATGTCTCATTTTTATTTGTGAGATTTCTCCCCAACCACTAGGGGGTTGTATCTTATTTTATATGACACCGACTCCGGGTAATGCTGGGTTATTTGAGGTCACCAGTCATCAGTACTCAGGTGTTGCCGATTGAAAGGGACAAACAGTTTTCTACTGTGCTCAGTTTTATGATGAGTGGACACTCATTGGCCCCCAGGTCATTTTGACTTTGAGACTGTAGGTGTACTTAAATAAATAAGCTTCTGGTGATTGACCAACACAATTCAGACATTTTATAAACCTCAGCAAAGACTCCTGATCAACATTTTAAACCTAGATGATGTTTACATTTGTTATTGGAGCTTTACATGGTTTACACTGGATTAACATCACATATTCAACCATTAAAAAGGAAACAGAATTGAAGTTTAGTTTTTATGATATATTGAAGAGAATCATTAAAATAATGTATCACTTTATCAATACATTTTTATTAAACATAATCATTTTTGTTTCTGGGCAAAGTGAAACTGAAAAATATGACATTAGTTTCACATGAGTTATTAAAAGCAGGTCCAAACAGCTTAAATCTTAAATCCCCTGTGCTGGCAAATCACCTCTAGTATAATATTTTCACTTTACCATGCTTTCTGCAGGTGTCTTACGTTATATGAAAGTTCTGTTTACTTTATGACATCAAAAACAAGAATGCACCAGTTATGAGTGATTTGTTTTTACAGCTGTAATACTCCACAGTCTGTAATCTTACATTCATACTTAGGTCTTTCATTGCAAGTGGGTATCTCCTCCACTCTCTTTAGGACATCAACACCCTCAACCACTTGTCTGGAATGGAAAAATAAGACAGAAGAAATTAGCAATAACGTAGGACACAAACACAGGATTATACAGCGTTGACATTATTATGTGTTACACAAACCCAAAGGCGACGTATGTCCTGTCCATCCAAACAGTTGGCTGCAGGGTGATGTAAAACTGTGATCCGTTGCTGTGCGGACCCTTATTGGCCATTCCTAGCATGCCCCGCTTTGAGTGGGAAACAGCAAAACTTTCATCTGTAAGAACAAAGGGTAGAAATAAAGGTCAAATTACAGAAAGTACAAATGAATCCACACATCATGACATGCGCAGTGTGTTTTTGTGGAAGTTTTAGATTGTTATTTGTATGCTATTACCTTCGAATATCGGCCCATAGATTGATTCGCCTCCATCACCTTTGCTGTCTGGGGAAGTATCTAAGAAATTGAGAAGTACAACTGTCTTTTTACAACATCACTCTGTCACAAAGTTCCTCAGTCTCATAATCAAGTGGTGATGTAGGTGCTTTTATTATATTATAGATTATATAAGATATATACAAGATATGGAAGTCAGAAAGGAAAAAAATTAACATTTAAATGAATCATAACATCAACACAATCTGCACGATACTCATAAATATACAGTGCTTAACAAATAATACATATAATTATAATTACACATAATTATTTCTTGATTAAGATGTCAAATGATAGTTATTCACTTGCATCCATGAACAGAAAAAATGTGTTTTCCTGGTCGAATATGATGATGCTTGATTCATTTCTGACTTCTCAGAGAAGAAGCCCAGTGAGGCGGCTCAAATTTGGGCATAAAAAGGTGAATTCAGTTTGTTATTTTTAGTTTTTCAACAAGTTTTTGAATGATTTCTAAAATATTTATGTTTTCTCATGTTTATGACAGGTGGTCTAATACCTTTGTTAAGCACTATATATATACATATTATACAGAATACTAAAATATCCATCTCCATGAGTGGCGTGTATTGTCTGTCCCACTTAGAGATCCAAATAAATCTGGTGATATCAAAATTTGGTGGGCTATATTTCCACGTTACCTGTATTTGTGTACACTGATACTAATTACAGTAGCAATAATGTTGTAACAGGTCTGATGTTGACGTATACATTACCTCCACCTTGCACCCAGCCATTAGGCACAACCCGATGAAACACAGAGCCCTTGTAGCAGAGTGGGAGGTTGTTCTGTGTCAGTCCTTTCTCCCCTGTGCACAGATCCTCAAAGTTTCTTGCGGTCTTTGGACAAATATCTGAGAACAACTGAGGAGGAGGAGAAGGAGGAAAGAAAATAAATGTGTCTTGTAAACACCAGTCTAAAAGCCTGGTTTTAAAAAGTTACAGTGATGACAAACACATTACCTCAAACAACAACCTGCCCGCTGCTGCTCCTGCGATCTCAATGTCCATGTAGACAAACTGATGCTAAAATTAAAGATTTGTTTTTTATTCAGTAATAACTGACTAGATATTTTATGTAAGAGTCAATGGTAACACTTTACATTTCAGTACAGTAAGAACATGGTAATAGTATAGTAATAGGGAGGAAATATTATAGTAATACCATCTTATTTCTAATGCAATTTTCAGCTTCAGTATAGTAATATAAAGGAGATAATATTCCAATAATAATGTTATTTCCATAAGCAATATCCAGCTTATAGCCTGATAATTATAATCACTGTAGACTACCATCAGTGTGATACCTTCACACAAATATATTTGTGAATTAAAACTTTAAAAATCACTGTATTATAAACGGTCCTACAAATATTTTTCATTGTATTATCAAGCTATTTGTTGGTGATTATTACAAAAATTGGATGACGTTACTATAATATTACAAATATGAGTGTGAGCAAGTAATACAAACAGTATTGTTACTGTGTTGTAATGTGTAAAAGAAAATAAAAATTAACTGTGTGACTGTGGTGTTGACTTGCCCTCGTTTTCTGGAGGTGCTTTTTGTAGTTGTCCTCAGCGAGGGCCTGGTAGAAATCCTGTGGCTGGTTGACGGCAAAATCCCAGTTCCTCTTTGCCCAGCTGGCGAAATGCTTGTCGTCACCGATGAGAAGGCCGTTCAGGAAGCACATCAGGCAGCTGGAGTACTGCCACACTTCACCCTGCAGCTTCTTATATCACAAAGTTGGAACAAAGCATTCAGCCTCTCAGAATAACCATAATGTCACAGTATACAGCGGTGTCTCATTGTGTAGGTGGGTTCGGCTCGATGGTGAGGCGTTACAGTTCAGAGCAAGGTAATTTCAGACGATTTCTCATGAAGCCATTTGATATGGAGTGGCTCAGGGTGACAAAGTGCATTTGCTCATGTATCACTTTTGATGTTATTCAATTGTTATCTTTTAACACATGAATTAATGGTTATTTTAATGTCAATGTCAACTTTATTTATAGAGCACATTTAACGGACACTTTTTTTTCTGCACACGCACAACAAATACAAGGCAAATACAGGTAAAAACAAATCAAAAAGCAAGCTACAAAATAAATATAGTGAAATATAATATGATAAAATAAGTTGTCCAGCTCATCCTGAGTTGAATGCCAAGGAGAAGTGGTGCGTTTTCAGGAGGGATTTAAATGTTTCTAGGGTCTGGGCAGCTATTGAAAAGGCCTCTGGTTTTACACCTGGTTCTAGGAACATCCAAGAGCAACTGGTGTGAGGATCTTGTAACTCTGGCAGGAGTCACATAAAAAGCCCATTTAAAACCTTGAAAACAAGCAATAACATTTTAAAGATTGTTACAAAACCTATTATATGTTCATAAAGTTGTTGTTTTTTACTCTAAGCAAACACAACACAGTGTTTTGTTTAATGTTTAAAATTCAATGTATCCTTCATTTTTATGAATATTAGAAAATTACAATAACATGTGTATTAGATTTAAGTGCCTCTTACATTTATTTATATATTTTAAGTTATATATATAAAGTACTATAATATTGCATTACTATCCTAGAGGAACAGAACAACCCTCTTTGCATCAAGTTGAGTGCCACTTCTATTTTATATGAATCTTTATTTTATTTATTATAATTTTAGAGCAACTAAACATCTCACCCTTTTCTTGTTGTGCAGATAGGTGTCCCACTCCAATTCGAGGAGAGGTTGAAACTTTGGGTCCAGAAAGGCATTAGGAAACTCCTGCTTTAGTCCCTGTTTTGTGAAATGAAAAAATAAAAGTAATAAATAATAATAATTTTAAAAAACAAAACATAAAATATGAGAAACTGGAGACAACAAACGTTTACCTCAGCGATGTATTTGGCAACATGGAAGTTGGTGTCTTTGATTAAACCGACAATTTCTATATCAAGTTTTGGTCGCATGGCTGAAATAAAAACAGCGCCGAAAGTGAATTAGTTCTTCTTCTTCTTTGGTGTATTCGGCAGTTATTGTCTCCTTATTCTTTCCTCTTTGGGGCGTCTTCAGCCTGTAAATAAAAGCCCCGTATCCATGGCAACAAAAAATTGATTGCGCATTAATATGACGTTGACGTCGACGAAAGTTAAAAGTAGTTCTTGGCTGCAGTAACCGGTGTAAAGTAATCCATGGAGGCGGAGGGATATAGTGGGTCGTGTGCGTGACAGAGTGAATTGAGTGAAAGTGTCAAATGCCCAGTATGTTAATCAATATTTAGTAAAATTGACATAGTTAGGCGTTGAAGTCAAGCACATTGATGTTGTTTTGTTTGCCATGTTTGCTTATATACTTGAATAAAGCTTATACACAAAAACAAAAAACAACTCTTATTTTGGTGTGCCACTCAGATACTTCCGGCACAAGTCACTCGGTTAGCTAAGCATTTAGACTTTTCGAATGCGCTCCACTTTTTCCAAATTGTGTTCGTGATAAAACGTTATTTTGACATATAGATGTCGACGGTATAAATGTTATATTGGTGTTCTTATTTACGTTATAGCCACAAATAACGTTGGCGTGACAATTAGCAGTACAACGTAGTACAGAGACTGGTTGACGTAGAGGAACGTGGCCCAATGGCGCCAATGTTTGAATGCTTTCAGATCGTCGTCCTCCCTGTTCTGTGTTGTTTAGGTAGTCGCGTTATCTCTTAACGTTTGAGTCGTTGGTAAATCTGTATACGCTCGTGTGGTGAAGTTATGGGTGTTCACGATTTGTGGTCGATCGTGGAGGCGGTTCGTGAGTCGGTGCCACTGTATAGTTTGAGTGGAAAGACGCTGGCTGTTGATCTGAGTTTGTGGGTGTGCGAGGCTCAGCACGTTCAAGCCATGATGGGGAGAGTTACCAAGCCTCATCTGAGGTAATGTTTTACTTTCAGTATTCAGTGTTCGTTATCGTTTAGATGTGTAAAACTGTGTGCTCGTGTACCGCAACCGGCCAACTGTGGCCGACATCCGTGGCAAACACAATCAAGCTAGCCGAAGCAAAAAAAAGAAGTGCCAATTTATTAAAGGTGTTACGGTATTGGTGCGTGCGGCTGAGGTAAAAAAAATGACGTAAATGACCGCATTTTAACACACCTTTTAGTTTATTTAGGTTGATTCTGCTTAATGTTCAGTACAGTTGTATGCTGATTTTCCTACCGTTAAATATTCTTTAAAAATTAAAACCTTTTTAGTCCAATGCAAGCACCGGTACCGTAACACCTCGAATATATGAGCACACATGTTTCTTTTCGTGATTGCAGTGCATGATATCTGTTTCCCCAGTGTCACGCTCTTCTTTCTGTGAAGGAATTTATTCTTCAGGGTTTCCTCCCTCACATTAATGGGTGTGAAGCTCGTCTTTGTCATGGAAGGAGAAGCCCCCAAACTTAAAGCAGAAACCATGAGCAAGAGGACAGAGATGAGATTTGGTGGATTCAAAAAGACCTCTGCTCCTAAGATTGCAACAAACACCAGTAGAGGGCGCTTCAAAGCTGTACTCAGAGAGGTTGGTGTCGCTCTAATTAGTACAACCAAATATTTATACATTTTCCTTGCCATTGTGGCTCAAATTGTCAAACATCTCAATACAAACTACTCTGTAACTCATCGACTGTCTCACGAATTGAATGCAGCACTCAAGACAATGTTGTTTATTTCTCTTTTAATGTTTTTTAGTATAGGCAAATTAATGAACACCTAGGTGTAAATGTGCTAAATTAGCATATGTTGCAATATTATCAAACATGCATTTTGTCCAGAGGCAGGTTAATGGTACAGAACAAATTGCACAATAACATACATAAGTGGCTTGTGCTAACATCACTGTGGGACCAGTCTTTAGAGAGGAAGTAGAGATATTAGACCGTTGTTCCAAATGACTTGCACTTTTATTCTTATACTCATAACTGACGTGTTCCTGGAGTTAAGTTTGCACTGGTGCATCATAGGAGCTTCAGCTTTTCATAACATTGTGCATAGTGTCATTGTTTTGTGTGTATAAAATGGTTCTAAAAAAAAAACTAAGCACGCCCTTGTCTGTCTTTTGCTTCTGTAGTGTGCAGAGATGTTGGACTACTTGGGTGTGCCCTGGGTGACGGCAGCCGGGGAGGCTGAGGCCATGTGTGCTTACCTGGATTCACAGGGCCTGGTGGATGGCTGCATCACCAATGATGGTGACGCATTTCTATATGGCGCTCGAACTGTGTACAGAAACTTCAACATGAACAGTAAAGTATGTGAAAGTTTTTCTAAAACACAGACAGTGTGTAAACTCATTTAAAGGTCCGATGTGTAACATTTAGGGTGGTTTATTGGCAGAAATTGAATGTACTACCCATAAGTATGTTTGTATAAGGACATAATCGCTTTAAAATAAAGATCATAGCATATAATTAACTAAATTGACTTCAAGTGCAGTCTTACACTCTCTATTTGTTTCATAGGGTTTATTATTATTTTACCAATGCCTTGATTGTTAAAAACCATCAACAATGCTCAGTGTTGTTCCTCCCTTTTTCCTCCAGGACCCTCAGGTGGACTGTTATCGGACATCATGTGTGCAAGCGGAGTTAAAACTGTCCAGAGAGAACCTGGTTGGTCTGGCTATCCTCCTTGGCTGTGATTATATTCCTAAGGTAGAGACTAAGCAGGACCCTTAAAGTCAATGATGTGTATTATCAGTCTTAACTGTGTATGTTCATGCTTCCTGAAGGGCATACCAGGTGTTGGTAAAGAGCAAGCTCTCAAACTTATCCAGACCCTGAAAGGACAGACTCTTTTGCAGCGGTAGGAAACGAAAATGTCATTTTCTTTTCCTGTGAGCTGATCAACAGATTATCTTTCATTGATGAACTTTTCTCTGATGGCTTGAGGTTCATCCAGTGGAAGGAGACTAATGCAGGTGTGTCTGAGGCAGTTGTAAAGAAGGTTCCTCACTGCCACGTTTGTCGACATCCCGGTGAGTGGTGCCCTTCTTTGAACTCTGACCCCTGTGTATGAACTTGATAAGCATTGTAGGGTGCTACTCTTCTCACATATGGCTGATAAAAGCAACAATTTCACCTATCGTGGCAAAATATACACTTGTATGAGAGATTCTTCAACATGCCTCTGATTTTTCACCATACTTTTGGTAATGTGTTAAAACCTTTTACGAATGTGTTCCTCTCCTCCCTGCCTGTCTCGTGCTTATCCTCCTGTTAAATAATTTTGTTGTTGTGATTTACCCTCTGATCATTTTAAGGCTCAGCTAAGGCACATGAGCGCGGCGGCTGCATGCTCTGTGACAGTAAGCGGTTCTGTCAACCTCAGGATTTTGATTACCAGTGTCCTTGTGACTGGCATCGCTACGAACAGACCCGCCAGGCTTCGTCTTTTGAGACAAATATCAGGAAGTATGTACATTTCTATTAATTATTATGAATATTTAGGGCCACACAGTGGTGTAGTGGTTAGCACTCTCGCTTTGCAGCGAGAAGACCTGGGTTCGACCCCCGGTTGGAACAAGGGCCTTTCTGCATGGAGTTTGCGTGTTCTCCCCGTGTGCGTGGGTTCTCTCCGGGTTCCTCCCACAGTCCAAAAACATGCAATGTGGGGATTAGGTAAATTGGACACTCTAAATTGACCATAGGAGTGAGTGTGAGAGTGAATGGCTGTTTGTCTCTATCTGTGCGTGGCCCTGCGATGGACTGGTGAACTGTCTAGGGCAGGGGTGTCAAACTCATTTTTGTTCAGGGGCCACATACAGCACAATTTGATCTCAAGGGGGCCGGACCAGTAAAAATAGTAAAATAGCATAATAACCTATGAACAACAAGAACCCCTTTGTTTTTTTCCTTTGTTTTATATTTACTGAAGGATAATTTTACAAAACATGAAATTTCTTGAGAAATAAGTGCAATTTCAACAATATCATGCCTAAATTTACTATTTACACAGCACACTGGATCTATAAAGGCACAAACATTTAGTCACGGGTATCTGGAGCATTTAAAATTACGTTTAGATTAGTGTGAAATTTTAACAAATTCATCCTGTGGGCCGATTGGACCCTCTGGCGGGCCGGTTCTGGCCCCCGGGCCGTATGTTTGACACCCCTGGTCTAGGGTGTAACCCGCCTATCGCCCGATGTAGCTGAGATTGGCACAGCACCCCCCGCGACCCTCTGGTGGAGGATAAAGCAGTTAGATGACTGACTGATTATGAATATTTACTGTAAGATATGTAAATGTCATCATGATGACATGATAGAACAGAGAGAATATCACAATTCACACTATTTTTATTTCTTTTTCCAGGAAAACACTGGCAAGTCAACAGTTCCCATTCACAGAGGTACAGATCTTTGCATTTGCTGTGCTTAATTTATAATTGTTTCATACATACAGTTGTGTTTAATATTTAAATTTCATCTTGCAGATCATTAGTGAGTTTCTGATTTCCAAAGATAAACCTGTGTCACATTTCAAGAGGAGGCAGCCAAATATGCTGCTTATTCAGGTACTTGGTTTATTTAAACTACTTATTCAGATTCAGGCTCAGTTACCTCCTTGGGCAGCTGAATGTGAGACAAAATGTTTGTTTTCAGAAATTTGCCTGTGACAAGATGGAGTGGCCGAAGCACTACACCAGTGAAAAGGTTTTAGTCCTGATGACCTACACGGAGCTGATGAACAGGAAATTTGGAAGAGAAATGTCCTCCCAGATTCAGCCAATTAGGTAGTTTTACAAATTCGATTTCAAATTTTAACGACAAAGATGTCTCTAAATTGACATTCTGCCACATTATATTTGTTTTCTTACAAAAGCATATTGAAACCAAGAGTGAGGAATGCTGTCGCTTGCTTTGAAGTCATCTGGAGCACACCAGGTCAGTCAACAATCAATTTTTTATTACACTCTGGACAGAAAATCTTGTCAATTTAATTGTAGTTTTCCTAAGGAAACTTAATCCTATTTTTTTTGAGTTTAGTGGCACAACTGCTGCGTTAATTAGAGGCTGGGTACCGGCTGCTTGTCACCGGGTTGTCTGTTAGTGACTGGCTGTGAGGTGGAGTTCGGAGGTGGCAGATCAGTCACAACAGTCACTAGGTGCTAAACTGGCTTCCTCCAGAGGCTGGGAAATCTGTCGTATCAAAGTCCACCTCACTAACAAGCCTGTCTGACGTGACAGGCCTGAGAAAGTCTCGATCAGATCATAACTCATATGGTTCCTCACCACTTATATAACATGACTGCTGAAATTGATGTGTATGTTAAAAACATATTTTATCCGAAATCACTCATTACAAATGCAGTTAGTTCAAATATCCCGGAGCATCTACACTCAGGCAAATATTTAGTTGTAATTTATGATAAACTTTTCTGCCAATTTAACAAAGTATAACTCCTTCTCATGACATAGAGTAGATATTGCGTGTTGCATGCATGCAGTGCTTTTGTGTGACATAAGCTTTTGTAAATATCTTGATTACATTACATATATAAATGCAAAAAAGTTTATTTCAGTTACTGCAGTGTTTTGAAGTGCCACTTCTGATATTAAACCTTTTCTGTAACAGCACCGTTTTGTGTGGTCATTCATTTTTCTTATTGGATCATACTTTTCTTACTTTTTTTTGTCTGCAGAACATTATGTGTTTCCTGAGGATCGAGCAGCAGAGGCTCAGCATGAGGTACGGACAGTAGAGGAAGAGTCTCTTTTCCGTGTAGCCTTCCCAGAGCTGGTGGAGAGCTACCTGAGAGACAAAGCTCTGGCTGAAGAAAACAAGACCAAAAGTAAGACAATAATTTGCCATAATCATTTTAAATACAATGTCAGTAGGGCTGAAACAATAACACAATGAATTGGTTATTAATCGAAATTCATTGTCAACTATTTTGCTGTTTGAGTCATCGGTTTCAGTATTAAAACAAGTTTTCTCATTGTCTACTTAAATGTGTGTATTTTCTGGTTTTCTTTGTGCCACGACATCTGAGAACATCATTTCCAGTTTTGAGATTGTCAGATTAATCGACTATGAAGATAATCGTTAGTTGCAGCCCTATCTGTCAGTGTTATGTGCCTTCAGACCTTTTCTTATCTACTATTTTGGCCTTAAAAGTTAACCATAGCTGACAGGAAATGTAAATAACGTCTCACGTTGTATCACAAACCTAAGAGACTAGAGGACTCCCACACTGGGCTTTTCTGATCAAAGGCACCTGGAGCATTTACTTGTTTTTCAAAGGTGTCTATTACAGCTGCTCTGACACCTGAAAATGTAGAGTTTGGCAGCTCAACAAGTTCACACCAAAGGCTTTGATGAAGCCTGTGAGGTGTCTTACAGGCCTTGCTGTCACTTTATGCAGGTTGTACTCTGCGCCACACTGCTGTAGGGCTCCACTGTAGGCAACTCACCAATGAGTCTGAACAAATCAGAATAGCTTTAAAGATACGACATGTAACATTTCTGCATTGAAATATCTCCAAAAGATAAGGCTTCATATTTAGTTTAAAAGTCAAAAATGTTCCTACACTTTTAATCCACAGAAATCCATATTTTTTTTCAAGGTAATTTACTGTTCAGTCACTTATCTCTGAGGCAAAGCTCTCAAGCAAGTCTTTAGTTATTGCTTTTGTGTGTTTTAAATGTTTCTGTCTTAATTTTCTTTACAGAAAAGAAAGCAAAGTGTAAAAAGGAGAAGCCATCTGATGTACCTGATGACATTACAAACCTCTTGGCTCAGATGAGCCTTCAGAGTTCTTCAACGAATGCAACAACTCAGCCACAAATGCCGCTCCCAGCCATTTCAAACACAGTGAAAATGGCAGAAGTGGTGGTTTTGGACACTCCCGTGAACCACAGACACTTTAGGAAATCGAGAGAAGAACAGAACAGTCCGGGTGACTGCCCCAACACTCCTCTGTCTCGTGCGGACTCGGAGGCTGTTGCTTCACCGTCTGTCTCTGCTGTTATTGATGCTCTGCACCTGAGTGACATCGACTGGGATGCCTTGTCCTTCACATCCTCTCCTCCTCCTCAAGTGGCTAAAAACCACACCACTGAGCCCAAGCCAAATGTGTCCATAGGCGAAGATCTTAAGGGAACAGAGAACAAAAACACCAAACGGGAAACCTCAAGTCACGTCAAACAAGCAGACTCCAGATCTGCCACAGACCTGTGTTACACAGAGTGTCCCCTCAGGGACAGGGTGATCATTAGGAATGCAGCCAAAACTTTAATCAAGGAGGAGGTACATAATGCTGTAGACCTGAAACTAAATTATGAGTTAGCTTCTCTTGAAGACATTTCTGCTTACAAGTCTGACTCATGTGATGTCAACAAAAAAGAACCTCTGACTAATAAAAGCCAGTGTGTACAGAATAAGGCAGATGGACAACTTCACCCTCTCAGTCAAGCAGCACCAGATCAACGCAAGGTTGAGGAAAAATGTAATCGCACTCAAAAGCCTCCTCAGAAATACAAATTTGTCAGAACAGCCACGTCATCATCTGCCCCAATTCAGAGGTGCCATGCTGACCCTCATCGAAGTGATGAAGACAGAAAAGTGCCACAGGCCACCAAGAAGAGTGTGTGTCTGAGCGTGGGTTCGTCTAGTGAGGACAGTGACACGGAGAACCTGCAGTGTGGACCTCGGGGGAAGGCTATAATAAACAAGATCACTACAGACGTCCGCTTGAAACCAGTTTTCAGATCGAAAACAACCAAACAAACTACAGACGTCCGCTTGAAACCAGTTTTCAGGTCGAAAACAACCAAACAAACAGTGAAGCCATCGGACTGTCATCAGATATTAGGTCCAGCATCTCAGAGACACAGTACAAATGTTGAGATAAACGCATCTGTATCGACTAAAAGCAAAAGCCAGGATGTTGCGCCAACTCTTGCGGATGAAAGTGTTATCTCTCCAGCGCCAGCTTCACCTGTCGCTGCGTTTGATAGTGATGATTCAGTGATTTGTAGTGAGAGTCCACTGCCACTGGCAGAGAGACTGAGACTGAAATTCCTGAAGTGAACACCATTGCCACGTGATAATAGAAAAGATGTTTTAAGTGGAATGTGAATGTCTGTCTGCTTTTAAAAACAATTTATCTCAGGGACGATATATAAGCTTTTCATAGGAGAAATAGAACATATAACCACTTAAGTCATTGAAAAGGAAATTATTAAATGCTGTGTAAAGTGATCATACACTTAATCTGTATAGTGTATTCAATTTCAGCCAATAGATCATTTTAAATGTTACACACTGGACCTTTAAATTATTAAATTAATAATCTCCTAATTAATATGAAGAATCGGATACATGGGGTTTTATAATGGTGTACCATTAGATTATTTTTGGATTACATGTTTTGAGATTGAAAACCTGGACCTGGATTCATGGTCAATGCAGAAACAATGACACTGTTCAAATATAGAAGTTCCTTAACGTTTTCTTGCACCAAACTTGGACTTACCACTACACGTTCCTCTCACCCCGATTCTAACAGGTGAAAGGTTTACATATTAGCACATTACTACGTAATACATGTCATTTAATGGCACCACATGTGCTTATTTTTCTCCCACTGTTCTTTGACAGGCAGATGACACTGAGCCATTGGTTTTACAACCCTCTAGTGTGGCTCCCCTTGATCATGAGTGAGGTCTTACTCACCTTTTCAGACATGAAAGGTCTGGCAGGAGTTTGGTGACAGCTGCCCAAATAACAACTCTGTCTCATTGCTGGCTTGCTTTTAAATCTGAATTTTTCCTGAAAACAATTCCTGGAAATGTAAGTCAGTCCATATAATTCAACTTACTTTATAGTGCTTTTTAATTTATGAGCAGTTTTGTAAGTTTACACTTGATATCTCTACCATTTCTTTATTAATGTTTTGTGTTTTTTATTGATTTTTTATTCTGTAAAGCACTTTGGTGAAATGTGTTTGTTTTTGAAATGTGCTCAGTAAATAAATTTGAGTTGAGAGATATGATACTCTTCAAACAGGTACATCTCTTTAGGAAACAATCATATCACTCCAGATTTGAATTAGTGCAGATTCAATTTCAATTTGATTTAAATTCAGTTCAATTCATGGCAAAAATAATATAAGTTTATATGTACAGACAAGGGCATGACTGTTGCTCAGATGTACTGTGTTTTTTTTAGGCTAAATCGGTTCAGACTGGATTTAAATGGGTTAGAAATGAGTTTGACCAGTGGCTGATTTCCAGACTAAGGACACACGCAGGCCTGACTTGTCAGAGAAGTGTGAAGTTCTCAGGTGAAACCCCTTCATTAGACGGATCACATCAAACTGATAATTGTCGTCGAGCAGACTTTAAAGAGTAACTTCCCACATAAGGAATCTAATTATTTTGCTTTCTATCACATTATCCGTCTATTTGGCCTTATTCACACCCCAGTGACAACGAACGACGTCCTTCGCGAAGGTTGCGTTTTGTCACTTGAGGTTTTCTTTGAACTCGCCTTTTTTCCGCCTGAGCTGTGAACCCATAAACCTCCGGAGATGCTGCTCACATATAAAAACGCTTTCGCCAAACTCCTGCTCAGAATCTGCTTTGTCATCCCCCTGAATGTAATCCTCGCCAGCAAACACGCGTTAGAGTGTCGGGGTATTTCTAATATGGACCTGGAGATTGTCGCAGCTAAACTACTGTACGGGTGGAAGAGCGACGACAGCGCGTTTGGAGAAGATGTGGACGCACTCCAGTCCTCCTCACCAGACTCCCCCTCCGTAGACTCCATGTGTTCCTCGCCGGAGATGTGCTACTCCAGCGGGCATCAAGAGATCAATGATTTCTCTTTTAGCCTCACAGGACGCAGGGGGGCTCCGGCTGCGCAAAGGCAGAACAAGCCCAAGATGTCCACCAAAAGACGCATGAAGGCCAGCGAGAGGGAGAAGATGCGCATGAGGAGTCTTGCTGAGGCTCTGCACCAGCTCCGGGACTACCTGCCGCCGGACTACAGCAAAAGAGGCCAGCCCCTCACCAAGATACAGACCCTCAAATACACCATCGAATACATCAACAAGCTTTCCGACATCCTGAGTCACGCGTAACGGAGCTCTTTTACGCACGGGGGTTGTCCGCATTACTGGACATTTGATGGACTTGACTTGATCTCCAATGAAAAGTACCACATTCTAACTTAATCAGTAAATGTCATGTAATATTTTTTCTCTTTGCCCTTCATGTGATGTAAATATTTTTAACGGGCACTTGGCAGTTATTTTCTTTTGTATACGAGACTGCCTTTGTCGGGATTTAAGTGTTTGGAAACTAAGTTTGCTGTTAACTAAGATGTATATGTTGTTGGCTATGAAAATGCAACCGCACTGATGAAACAAAATATATCAAATAATGTCTGTTGTGGGTTTTTAAAGTATTGTTTTTTATGTCTCATCTATGGGATAGTAGTATTTCACCATAGTGCATGCTAAATGTGTGTTTGGGAGTGACAATAAACTATTTCCATGATTAAGCTTTTAATATATATTAGAAATTAAGTAGCTGTATGATATTTTGAAGTTTTGTTTTGTATAAAGCTATTAAATAATTGTTGCTTTTGTGAAGGACCAGCAAACTATTAAATTGCTTGCCTATTTATTTCAGGTATAAGACATATCAGACTCGTTTAACCCTTTATTATTTACATAATTCACAATTTTCCACTTGAATACCTTTAATAAATTTGTGGTTTGTGTTCATTTGACAGTCGGGGAGGTACGTCAGTCCATTCATCCAATCATAATGCTCGGAATACCTCACAGACTTGAATGACAGCAATAGGCAGCCAATCAGATACTAGTATCTCCCGAGGTGGGTGGAGACTTTCACATATTGCATTTCCCCTCATAGGAATCTCAATCAGGGATGCGTTTAGACCTAATGTCCACACAGCCGCCATTTCAAAGCGTGGAAGGGCAACAGAAGCTGTACGGACTTTTGTAAATGAACATTTCTACATTTATGATATATATATATTTTGTTAGGGATTAGACAGAGTATTCAAAGCTACCTCGTCCGCACCACCAAGTGATGTAAGTGATCAATCCTTTTACGGTTCACGCCAGCATTTTTAAACATCAGGAACGCCCCTTTTTTTAAAAAACAGCCGTTGAACTGCATATTTGTTCTTAATTTTGTCTGTTTATTTATATTGTTTAGGATCTGTTAATGTGTTAAAACCTGTTTTCAACACAGAATAGTATATTCGAGGTCTGCTCTGCGATGCGAATTCCCGGAATTAGACGGGGCCTCGTCCCAATCGCCTTGCAGTGTAATTTAGCCAACTGTGCTCGGGATTAGCTCCCTAATGTTTAACAGTGTGAAGTGGATTTGAGAGATTTGAAGTGAATGTGAAAACGGGTACACGTAGCTCACGCACAGTTTTACACACAGCTTCCTCCAGCCGCTTCTACGGATGAGGATAAATCGTTTCCATGACGCTCGACGTGCCTTTGGCTTCACACACTTATTTACTGTAAAAACTTAGACGAATACACAATGCATCCAAAGCGATGGCGTTTCAACTCAAAACAAATGTGCAAAATGTAAATTCAAACTGGCGGACAACCTTATAGGTGTGTAGAGCTTCATGTTAATGATATAAAGTAGATTTTTTATAAAAATATTAGATGCTACATTGTCTGTTTCCCATTTAACTACGTGGAAAATACATCAAAAGGGCATTAAAACACTTAAAATGTATATTTATAGGTGTAGTGGCCATATAAGTGTGTTTAGAATGAATATTGCAGATGCATATTGTTTACCCTATTAGTGAAGGCTACACACTAAAAATAAGATATCAACCTTTCAACAATATACAACACTTGGGCAGATAAATGAGAGGAGCATTTGTCAGGAAAGTGAAAATGCAGACATTCTAGTTGAATTAAGATTTTGATCATGTTCATTTCAAATTGAAATAGTTTTCAGATTTTTATTCATTTAGGCCAACAATTCAGGAAGTAAGAATGTTTTTATCAGTTTAGCGGGAAAATGTTTTTTAATAAGAAAAAACATTGTGTTGGAATGGAAACGCAAAAGTGCTTGCTTAAAATCGAATCATAACCCTAATTCAAACAAACATATTTCATGCATCTTCCTCCATTTTCATACTTAACACCCAACCTTCCTTTTATAACTCTCTGGTATAACTTTCCAGACGTAGATACTCACTCCACACTCCAGTGTTTCCTTGGCACTTACTACATTTTACACTAGTGGTCTAACCTGTAGGATTATAAAATATTTTGTTGTGACTGACTATGACATGCAGTTCTACATGCTTAACTTGCAAACGTGTCACTTGTTTTCAGTGTTATGCTGAGGTTTCATGTGTCCACAAGCGGCTGGGTGACATTTAAGCAACACCTTGTTTCACACAATAAAGCCACATGCCTCAAGCAATTTCTGATAAAGAATACATGTATGTTAATACCAAAATACACTCTCTTGAATGTTGGAAAACATATAATTTCTCCCAACCCATACCCATTCCTTTCAGATTCCGGTTCATGCCCACATGATTGCATTACACAGCTGTTACACATTCCTGCTGTCAATCTCCCATTCTGCAACACACCAAAGGTGATTTACTATATTCACATATTACTGTAGTACAGTCAACCCAGGTTGTCAAGAAACCAGTTTGAGGTGACAAGGAGCAATACTGTGTTTAAAGTCATCTGTAGCAGATGGTAAATTGTGTCATAAATTCAAATTATGATTGAATTGGACTGCCATTTTTAAAAGCTAAATTGCCTAGTTTTTTCCTCTGTTGCTATTTTTTATGGAGTATGTTTGCTCGTCTTACAAGAGCAAAACACATGTTTTAGTTTATGTCTTGTGTGTGTTCCTTTTAACTAAATTGCTTGCCACTGTAATTATTGACCTGAATCATTTCAGATGGATGGAGACAAAGGAGAGACGATAACAGAAACCTCAAAACCTTCCAAAAATGAATTGGAGAAACCTGTAAATGACAACAAATTCAGGTCTGTGCTCTTGGTTTTTGCAGTTTGATACTATCTTTATAGGCATTTGAAGTGTAACTAAACCCCCTCTTCTGCAACTAACTCTGTCTAATGCCTGATTTTAAAAAATGTAAAAAACGTGGGCTGAGACCTGCGTTAGAGAGAGAGGAGGAGGGAGAGTGCAGAGCAATGAGGGAGTGTGGTCTGGTAGTGAAATCTGACTTGGGGTTGCAGCTGTCTAACAAGGTGCTGCTCACACCTTGCTTCACATGGTGGAGAGAGAAAGGTGATGGAGCAGCAGCTCCTGCTTTTAACATAGGGGGAGGCAGTATAATTTCAATAATTTACACTAAACTGTAAAAAGTTGTACCTAGATCAGCAAATAACGTACGCCCATATCCACTGGTTTTCACTGGGGAAAAGTGGTTTGGGGGTTTCATTACACTTGAACATGTTTGTAAAGAGCAGGTAATTGTCTGTATCCTTTAAGGGTCTGCTAAAAATTATGAACAAATGAAATCTGGATGTGTCCTTTTGCCCCATCACCATTTTGTATGGTTAAACTTGAGTTGTTGCATAGTGATGATATTTGCCTCACATTTATCCTTTTTTAAAAATGTTCACAGGGGCAGAGGGTTCAAAGGTCGTGGTCGAGGGGGATGGATGAATCGTGGTGGCATGCGTGGTGGGCGAGGCATGATGAAGGGATTTGGTCCACCAGGAGCAGGGAGGGGTGGAAGGAAGGATGGAGCCATGAATGGATTTGCACCCAGGAGGTAAATTGTTAATCAAAAAAATGAAAAAAGCTAAATTCAAACACTTCTTGTTCACTTTCAATAGGGGAGCATCAAGGACCATTTTCATTGCATTATGGGTCCATTGCTTCACTTTTCTCACCTTTCCATGCAGCAGAAGTTGAGAAGTGCTCAACTTTCTAAGCATTAGTTAGGGTTTCAGCCAAACAAATCACGTCATGCAAAACATTCCAGCACAAATGCCAACCAGTCAAATCATGTTTAACATGTCGAGCATTGAGGCAACATGTATTTGTGAATCCAGAGATGTATGGTTAAAAAAAAACAATAATTCAAAATGTATTTAACTATGTTTTTCTTATGTTGATTTATTTGCTTGCTGTATTTGGGTAAAAAAAATATCTTTTACTTGCGAGAGTAATTTTGTGCCTTTCACTTGCAGAGGAATGGGGCGGATGCATCCTTACCCAGACCTTAGAGGTCATCGAGGTCAGGGAGGACCAATGTGTATGGGTCCTCCTCTTCCCCTTCCCCCTCCCCCACTGCCCCCAATGCACCACAGAGGCACATTCCCACCCATGACCAGGTAACTGCCTTTCATGAACACACAATAACTTATCTAGAGGGTCCCAAGGTTTTTTGGCCATCTTTATCTGGTAGCGCACAAATTATGTTTATACATGTGTGTAGGCATGGACCCCTTCCACCACCTCCTCCGGGTCATCCTGCTTTCAGAGGTCGGCCACATCACCCTCGAGGACGTGGTTTGCCACCTCCTGGACCTCTGCACTACTTCCACCCCCATGGCCCGAGAGGGTAAGAGCTCTTTGGATATTAAAATCATGCTTAAAGCTTTGCAAGCCACAATTCTCTACACGTTGCTTGCACCCTTTCAACATTTCTAATTGGATTTAAAATGCACCTAGGAAGCATTTGAGACATATTGGATGTAGTACAGTGCGAGCAAAGAGACTGAGGGTTGTGACACAACTGCAGGTCTTTCATGTTCCTTTCTCTTAAGCCTCATCATAACTTAAAGTCTATACTTTAATTATCACATCTCTCCCCAGTTCGTCTGCCTAATTATTAAATAATGCCTAAATTGGCTTATGACAACAGTTGTTGAGTTAAAAGATATTAATTTAGTTGACTAAATAGTGCATGTACAGTAACTGTGTGAAACAATAAAAAGACATTTCGCTGTATTTTGCCTTTCAAAGAGGGGATGACGTCCCTGACTGGGATCATTCAGATGGCTGCTCTTATCAGAGTGTACCCCTATTGGCCAAAGCCAAGAATCCAATGTGTGATTTTATCCTTTTACACAGCTACCACAATGGACCAGTCGCTCCTCCACCTCACCCCCCACCTGGCAGAGGCCAGAGGTGGCCAGGGCCCCCTGGTGGCCGACGCTTTTAACACAGCCTGCCCTAAAAACAATAACTGAGCATTTGTTAATGGGGCCTAAAGTGGTGCAATGAATGAAATACCCCTGATTTATGTGTTATACAAAGTCTGAGTGTCTTTATGACATACTCTTTAGCCAATTGTCTCATTATTGATATTATCTACTGGCAAGGAAAGAAAAATGTGAAATGCCGAGTAGATACACAGACGGATAAAATGCCTCAGAATGTAATGTAAAGACATTTTGTTACCTATACCTGTCCATACTGTAGGTAATTTGTTCTCAAAGACATTAAGAAAAATGTTCCGTGGATTTCTCCGTGAGCCTTAAGAAAATGTCCACATTCTTAATTTTGAATAACAATGGGTGACAATGTTTATTTAAAGGTGGGGGGAAATTAATGAGAGAATGCACAACAGCCCTCAAGCTTCACTGTTAACTAGTTTAGTACAACTCGGACCTCCCTAACCTTTTCCTGATGTTACATGGAAATACTGTAGTTCTGTTTTACAACCTCACCAAGCAGTGCAGCGAATATTGTTCCACACTTAAATATTTTCAAGTTATTAGAGAATATTCCACTTGTGACATATTCATGAGTATTTAATTTTATACTGTTAATGTGCAGCTCCTTTAAGTTATGAGTAATGCTGTTTGAAACATTCTTGTTTGTCTCCTGCAGTATAATGTGTAATGACAAAAAGGAGAAGGCATTATAAATGAATATTATACTGAAATATATATCTAATAGATTTTATAAATGAAAGTAAAGTATTTGCTTTTAGTTAAGAATAACAAACTAGTCCTTACTCTGTTTAGTGTTTTGAAATGTCAATACGTTACTCACTGTAATTAACATAACTTTTGTGAAACTGTGAATGTGTTTTGGGAACTATCAATTTATGACATAGTCATGAAGAAAAAAATAAAACAGAAAAAAATAAACTCAGCTTCTCTTTTTTGTTTGTTCACAAACAAGTCAGAGTTGTCATTATATGTAATATCTGAAAAATAATGTTGTTTTTAGTTGCACAGTAACTGTGTTTCGTAATTTAAAGTCAACATTTGATCCATGTGAATCGGAATCAGAAATACTTCATTGATCCCCTGTGGGGGGAAATTGCTAATAAAGTGATAAGAACACTTGATGAGATGAGCATAAAGATCAATGCAAATATAGTTATAACTATATTGAATTGTTTGGATGAGTGTGGAGGCCCAAGAGCCCTTAATGAACACCAGTGGATCCGATCATTTCTGTAGGATTGCTGAGGGCCGAAAGAGAATAGATTTAATTTAATTTATTCCGAGAAGTGTGTTACCATACATGTATGCTGCTATGTCAATCTGACCAGAGGACTCAGAACTACTTTGCTTGGGAGGCATTGAACTGTCTGACTGAACATAGTTTCACAGTCCAAATTCAGTGGTAGCATGTCTAAAAGGAGGCCATCATCTGCAAAGGATAATCACTCTGATATGACCAAGGACTGACCTATTGTCTTACTCTTTATATGACATTACCAGTCATTTTAACTAGATTTCAGAGGGGACCCAAGCAATAATTATACAGGATATACAAGTGTGCGCAAAGATTTCCTTTGCATGTGGCTGTCATCAATAATTTAAAAAGGAAAGCTAGATTAATTCTTATTTCTTTACAATGAAATGAAGAAAATACACAAACTAGGATTTGATATTCAGGAAGATGAAATGAGCCACACCAGTGCTGGGCGGTATACCGGTTCATACTGAAAATCAGTATGTATTAATTTTATAATATACATTTTTTGTATACTGTAAGACTGCTATCTGAAAAATGACCGATACACACCGATCAAAAACACACCCATACACACAACTCCGCCACTCCCTCTCGCTTGCTGGAGCACTCACTCAAGCTCATGCATAACAAATAACCAGTGAATACAGTGAAACCATTGCAATTATGAAAAGTACAAAGATATACCGGCCAACACTTGCCACGCATATGCTGCAGACGACAAAATTGGGGCTTTCCATAAATGAGCCACAGACAGATGTTGCACTCTCCCTCCTCTGTCTGTCCTTTTCCATCTTTCCAGCACTTTGAGCACATTTTGCCACCTCTTCAGACTCTGCAGTCCCTTCTCCTTTTCTCCCTTTGGTTGATTGTAACAGACCGACTGTTGTTGTCTCCTGAAGGGGGCACACAGTACAGTTAACCTCCCAGGCCCCAGGACGCCAGGCCCACATGTCTCCCCTCCTTGAACAGTGGTGTGACACCTGAGGTCCAGCACTTCATTTTGGAAAGGTGAGCTTCCTCTTGTGCCTTGATCCCTAAACCCATCTTTCTCTGATGCTTGGGGAGTTTCTCTTGGAGATTTTCTCTTTCAGGGTGGAAGTACCAAGTTGTACCCAAGTAGATAAGACATTTAAGAACTTTAATTTGGAAAGAGTTGGGGCTTATTTTACACAAGATGCTGTGAAACCAATGTGACAATAGCCAATACACCTTATGGTTATTTACTGAAGAGACCATGTGGGGATACATGCATGAAAAGTCAGTTTCTAAAGAGCTTGATTTTTAATTTATAACAGCCAATTCAATTGCACACTTAACCCAAAGGTAGGGTCTTTTTAACATAAATCATGCATGGGTAGAAAATGATGACGGCTAGATTACATTTATAATCAAACACAATCCCCAGCATATGATTTCTGAGGAAAAACTTGAAATATTGACACCGTAGCAAAACAATAAGTTGACCTATTTAATCATTAATGTCTACGGTCTCAAGTGACAGCTCAGTTTAATGCAAGAATGGAGCGGGGCGAGGCCTCAACATTCTAAAGTAAAGAGGAATAATATATTTTATAATTTCGTTATGTCAGACAGGATGAGCCACCAGTCGCTCACAAAGAACATGGCATGTTGTTGTGACTGTTTAATGAAGATAATGTTGAATCCAATTGATATTGTTTAAACTCTTGAATGATCATTAAATACATACAAAAATAAGTCTTGTGTGCAGTATCTTGTGTCCTACATTCAACGTTAATACAGAATAAGAACCCTTTCTGATGTCATAGTAGATAGTTGCAGAAAACACAAATCTATTAATTCAAGGAATGGATCACATTTCAAGTTGAACTTAAGTTGAATGCATTTATTAGGAAAAAAACATACAGTTGATTACACGTTGACTCGTTTCACCACAGACAAAAGACAAAAACACAACTTTTACACGAGTAAATAAATGACACATGGTGACACTGGACTCTGTTGCATTGTGTCTACTATGGTGAGAAATTTGGGAGGTTGTGACACAAGTGTAATTATATTGCTCTTTTTTTTTATGTCTTCCCAAAATGTCTGAAAAAAGACCTCCTGTTAGCATCTACAACACACCACATTCATTCACTGGCTGGGCTTGTTGTCAATGGGGTGATCCTTCCACATGGGTTCAAGGATGTGATCTGGACACTTCTCCATGGCAGTCTGACAACACGAACAGAACCAAGAATGGATGAATGAATGTATTTGTAGTCCACAGTGCGAGTAAAATCTGTCTCTTATTTAGAATAAGTCAAAAGAGCAGTGCTTTGTACCTTTGTCACTTCCATGGCTACACCTTCAGGGAGGTTCCTCTGGACATATTCAAGGTATGCCTGTGCTGTGCAACCTGTTAAGTGAGACAACTACAAAACAGGAGAAAGGAATACATTATACTATACTGTGGTAAAGATTACATAATAGCTTTATACATTTTGGTGAAAGTGGCCAGCCTTAGATCCAATTTAAAGGTGGGCATTAAGCTAGATACATTTATCTGACACAATTATGTACTTTCATTAAGATAGGAGTTCATAAAACATGCCTAAAGCAGCCCCAAGAAAACTATAAGCACAGAGTTTCATGCAGAGCATGTACAGCAGGGGTCTCCAACCTTTTTTCTTCTGAAAGCTACTTTGACAAAATTAAAATTTGCTAGAGAGCTACTTTTTAGAGTAGCTCTCTAGAGTTCTCAGAGTTTATTTCAACCCAAAAAGCCTGTTTTGTGTGAACATCTACAAATGTTGTTGTCCACAACTGACATTTTGCAATAAACACAAATGGTATTAAATTCACCTCCAGTATATCTCACACAATTAAATTAAATAAAATAAAATAAAATAAAATAAAATAAAATAAAATAAAATAAAATAAAATAAAATAAAATTAAATTAAATTAAATTAAATTAAATTGTTAATACGGTCAACAAAAACCAATGCATTTGATTGAATAAAAATGTAAGCAGATTTATGTTCCAGTTATTGGACGCTTTGGCGAGCTACTTGGACACGGACTGGGAGCTTGCGAGCTACGTGTTTGAGACCACTGATGTACAGTATGCCAACAACTGAAACCGCTCACCTCAATGCAGCGATAGTGTGTCCTCATCTCATACTGGACCCTGTGTTTTTTGAAGATGTGTATCGACTTCAGCAGTGTGAGTCTGTCTATTGCCTTGGGAGGTTCATAACTGGTGCAGAAAAATAGGGAGGATTAATCAGGTTACACAGTTAATATTCAGTTACCACAGCTTATGTACTTAAGCTTAACTCTGTTTAGACTTACACTTTGCTGATGGTGATGCCCAGCTCGTTAGCTGCCATGGTAGCAAATAACTCATAGCTGTCCAAGACGGCTCTGTCGTGACATTTGACCAGAATGGACACCTTCTGAAACAGTGTGTCCGGCTCTTCTGTGACGGTGATCTGCAAGGAAAAATACATGAGCACATGAGTGAAATTATCCTAATTATATTTCAACGTGAGAGTAGTTTAAAACAGCCCGAGTGAGTTAACTTACCAACGAAGGTGTTGATTTGAACACCGTTGCTGTGTGGAAGTAGGAAGTGCTGGCTTTCAGGGGCAGATGGCACCTGAAGACACAGAGCATGGAAAGAAAAGTTCAGACATCTGTAACAACTGCTCATATGGTTTTGTGTACAAGCATCATACTACTGACCTACTGTCAAAAAAACATATTTAAAACTTAATTTTTTGTAAGTAAATAACTATAATGTGACATCTTAATCAAGAAACAATAATGTGCTTTACTACTTTTCCTGTTTATTTGTAAAATAGTAATGTTTTGGATAAGAATAATAATTATATTTAGCATTAAAATATATATAATATAATTATAATTTCAATAAAGAGATTCCACATACTGGTGTAATAACCGTTACAGAGACATTAAAAATGATTTTGATCATTACCAATGCTGGTACAGCTGGTACAGCAGTCTAATACATTTGCTAAGCATTGTATTTCATATAAATATAATAAATGCAGTTACCTACCTGGTTACATTATATTTCGTATGGCTTAAACAGGGTTTCGGTCCCTGAAAATACATGAACTTATGTTAGTGGACATTTAGAGATGACATTTGTTGTGTGACCTACCATGCTGCAGTGCTACATTTACTCACAGTCTAGGTTCAATATTTCCAACATAAACAATTGTGAGGTTCGTAGTAATTACGCACTTGCTGTGCAAAACATAGGAAAGTGTAGGTAACTTTACCAGATGTGAAATTCCAGTGAGTATCCGTGACAGAGAAAATAATTCTCGCCTGAGAGCAATGGGAGCAGCCATGTTTTTGGAGGCGGAAGGACTCGAGTAGAATCCACTTCACAATACTGCCGTCTTGGGGACGGGAGGTAGTACTTCAACTGCTGTGCAGAAAATGTCCATATCTCTGATAGAAAGTGATGCTGTGCTGTAAAAGATGTCCCTGTAATACACAGTCTTGTATAAAGTACCTAAAAGGGCTACTTGAGTAAAAGCACAAGTATCTTACCAGACTTTAGTATTAGTTGAAGTCACTTTTCATAATATTACTTAAGTAAAAGTCTTACAGTAGTCGATATGTGTCCTTGAGCAAGATATTTAACCCCATGTTGAAGTGGATGCATGGCAAAACTATAGTGTAAAGCAGCTCATCAAGACTAGAAAAGTGTTGTATACACACAGACCATCAACAGCTCTTCTTCCTCTGATTTTATATGGTAGTAACAACTACTAGGGAAATGTATTAAGTATGCAATTTATTTAGGTCATGTAGTGGAGTAAAAGTAAAAGTTGTTAGAAATATAACTAAGTAAAGTACAGATAGGTGAATTTTGAACTTAAGTAGGCTACAGTATAAAGTATTTGTACTTTGTTACATTACAACACTGGTAATACTTGTGATTATTATTCATTTAAATCTGAATCATCAACCGTAATCTTACTCAGTGATTTCCCCCCCCCCTCTGTGATGACATCCATCAAATTGGGGAGGTAGTATATTATAATGGAAAACCAACCAAACCATGTAGAGTCGAGTTGTGCCGGGACCATGTACCGTAGTGGAAAAGTGGCATAATATTCCATCATGATATAGCAATAACATTTGCGTCAATATTTTACATTGTTTGAAAATATTTTTTTATCAAAAAAACCAATATATAATTTACATAAAAACACATTTATGAAGTAAAATTCATCAATAAACATCAAAAACAAGTGGTGGGCACAGATGAAATCAGTTGGAGGTCCACATGTGGCGAGTTTAAGACCTCTGCCTTAAAGTTTAAACACTGCACTGACTGATGTGATGATTTAATTGGGTATAATCACGTGCCTGTCACGTGACTCGGCTGTCGGGGCCCTGCCAGTGTGCAGTAACAGTCTGCGGGCAGATGAAGCAGCAGCGGCAACGGCGGCACCATCAACAGCAGCAACAGCAACAGCAGCAGATGATGGTAAGAGCTCCACTGTCTGTGGGTGTTTCTCCGCCTTAGTTGACGTCCTGTCTGGTGTTATTTCACCACTCTGTTCTCCCCTTCACCTACCAATGGTTGTCATGTATCAATGTATGCTACTATTAAGAAAACACCAGGATAAACACCGGGCTAATGTGCTAGCCGTAGCCTGTTAGCGGCGGCTGTCAAGCGGCGGGGACACGGACCAGTCTCTCCGCCGATGTTGGTCCGGGTTCAGCTGCAGCTAGCTTGGTGGGTTAGCAGGATAGCTATCGTTGACTGCTCTTTGTGGAGACAACACAACACAGACAGACAACGGTAGCTGCTTTCCCGTGGCCGCCTAGGTGAGTTTGACGCTACCACTCAAATGAGATGAAACAAACCACGGAAAAGAATCCCCACGACTTGCATGTTTCGATCCATGGAGCCCACGGGGCTGTGGATCCAACATCCAGGATCGAGCTAGCTGTGGCTAGCAGGAGGCTCGCGGTGATGGTCTGTTTGGGGCATCACTTCAGCTGTGGCTGCTCTCGCCTCGCTTGCTCTTCCTTGGATTAAATCTTTCATATTATAATGTTTTATGGTATTGTGTATTAATACATCTTAAACCATTGTGACAACTGAAACAATCTACACATTTTCTTGTCTAGAGTTGTTTTTTTTTATCGTCAAGCCCACTGCTTTGTCTGTGTTGTTTTTCAGACCTCATTTGATTTTCTTTCATAATTCTCACTACCTACATACATTTTTCTTTTACCATCAATCTTCTCACACTGGCTTATTGTTTACCTCTCATCTGTTTTCCCACTTTAGCTGCTCATGTAATTAACCCTTTAACCACTTTGATATGTCATTCTTCCCCCCTCTTTTTCTTGTATGTTGCTTTTAAGACGGGTGGCATCCGTAATGTTGCATTTCTGCCTCCCTCTTATTCCTCTATACCTTCTCTTCATTCACTGGCCCCTTTATTTGGTGTACAGCACATCTAAAAATGTTGGGAGTGGCACCTGTTGTGATCTGCTGATGGTCTTTTGCAGTTATTGGTTGTAACAAATGGTTGAGTTACTCTTGCCTTTTTTATTATCATTTTAAAACATCTCAGTCATTCTCTTCATTTTTACCCACAGATCTGCCTTTCCAGACCATTGTCTGAGACAGTAGATCATCAGTATCCAAAATACTTAGACCAGCCCGTCTTGCACCAACAATAATGCCATATTAAAGTCTCTTAAATCACTGTTCTCCCCCATTGTGATGCTTGTGTTGCTGTCATGTGATTGGCAAAGTAGATATTTGCATTAACAAGCAGTTCAACAGGAATACCTAATTAAGTGGCTGGTTAGTGTATATTACGTTACATTACATGTCATTTAGCAGACGCTTTTATCCGAAGCGACTTACAATGGAATTGAGTACAATCAGCGAGGGGTGGAATCGAACTTGCGACCATTGCGACCATGATGTTTTTCGCACATAGGGTACTGGTCTTAACCACTGAGCCACTCCACCCCCTTTATATGTGTCTTAATTAAAACAGAACTAAAATTATAGGTCCTTTTTTAAGTAATTTAGAAAAAATTTAAATATCCTTCCACTGAACAGGATAATTGTCAAAGGAAGTGGTTGTTCAGGGAGATAAAAGTAAAGATAAGTAAAGTGGTTTTAGGCAAGCACATTCATATGTAAATGAAGACATGTAGGCAGTATGTGAGTGCATTTTCCCTCTATAAAATGACTCAACCTGAACACACGTTTTTTTTCCATTTTGTGTGTGATGAAGACAGTGTTAATTTTTTGTATTTCCAGCAGTCCTCCATGGGATCCACGAGGTGGGTTGAAAAGATGCGGTGACATTACTGGGATGAGCGGCTCTTAAGCTGGTTGGAAGCTGATGGAGAGGAGACTGTGTTCCTCCTCCTCTCTCACTCACACAGCTGGGATCTTGGACGAGGAGCCGTTGAAAATGAGATGCTGAACTGGACAGAAACTTGATTCTCATCAACTGGAAGCACTGGGATAAGTTGAATGGTTTGTGTGCGTTGTGAGATAACCAGCTTTGTTTTTTGATGGTTGTTTCTGATCAGCTGACATTAGTCTGGATTTTTACCATACAGGATTGTAAATATTTATCACAACACTCCAATCTGTTGCCTTGAAGCATCTGATGCACTGAAGCATCATCAGCGAAGCAAACGCATCAAAATGACTTGAATGAGTGCCTTTTGTTGTGTACACATCCCATCTGGGTGCATATGTCCCCAATTCAGCAACCTCATTTATGCTTCTGCAGAAGTTTTCACTGATCACCTTTAATCCAAACTGTTAACTAAAGAGACAGCTAAGTGAAGGTGCAAGTACTATGCACCTTTGTTGCTGTCTCGCATCCAACACCGAACCAGTAACCTTAGTGGAGGAGAGGCGCTCGTAAACAGTACCGACCTCCACCAAGAAAACCCCAAAATCACTCTAGTACTATTTTCATACACGGGGGTGTACAGAGCTGCAGGGATGTTTGCTTCTGTGGAGCATGGCCCGGTCCTCTGCAGCGACTCCAACATCCTTTGCCTGTCCTGGAAGGGCCGAGTGCCCAAGAGTGAGAAGGAAAAGCCAGTGTGCAGGAAGCGTTACTACGAGGAAGGCTGGCTTGCCACCGGGAATGGCCGAGGAGTCGTTGGGGTCACGTTCACATCCAGCCACTGTAGAAGGGACCGTCCCACTCCACAGAGAGTGAACTTCAACCTCAGAGGACACAACAGTGAGGTAAGAGAAGTGAAACGAAAATATGCATCAGCTCATCATCCCAGTCAATTATGTTATGTGTGTTTGTGTAGAGGAAAAGAACAGAACAAAGAACACCCTCCCTGTAGTAATGGCGGTTTTCTATTTTACAGTTCTAGAGCTACTCGGTTTGAATATCAGGCACGTAGTTTTCCATTACTCGTCATAGCACCACTGCACAAAACTGCCGTGGTGTCATTTTATATACAACACAAACAATGGAGGTGATGGTGTACTTGCTTCTTGGTCTGTGGACTGTATATTTTTGTGGCCACCAGTCTGTTGACGTTACATCAGCGTAGGTTGCTTAGAACCTCACAAGAGCAGGTACCAAAAAAGCACCGGGTACTGTCCCTAATGGAAAAGAAAAACAAAGCAGGTCGAGTAGTGCTGTACTGTATAATGGAAAAGTGCCAAAAGATGCTTCACTTAAGAAGAAGAATGTCAACCCCTGTGCAGGAAGATGGGTTTGGGTTAGGACAGGTACCTGTATTGATTTTACACTAACTGAGGAACAATTGGTGAAATAAGTTGTTCTTTGTTGTTTTTATGTCTTTCAAATTCTGTGATCATTGGCATTTGGTATGATGTCACTGAAAGTTGGTCTTAAATATTAAAAAACTGTTGAAGAGCTGAACTCGTACAACATGAGATACACACAGGTTTTAACCAGCAACATTATTTAGATTTACACTCTAGGTTAACAGGGTCATGTTAGTGTTCAAGTGTAAGAGTAGGTCACACTAAATACTTGACACTTTAACCTGTAGAAGCTGAAAATACATAATTCCTGTATTTTTCTGGATGTGTTCCAATTAAGTAATTGAGAAATAATTACACTGAATGGTCATTATATAGCATTGCTAAATCAACAAATCTAATGATATCCTGAGACCTTTGCACATTACAGTATGACTTGATAGCTTTCACTGCCTCGTGGTTGGAAACACTTTAAGCTTTCCTCTCGCTGGCTCCCAAAATCTCTCAGACGCTGATGCATCGAGGCTGTTTATTTTGTTTTTTGAAAGGTCAGTAGCATAATGTCTGGGTCTGTCACCCACCAAGTGAATGAATATTCCTCTCACTATATGGCAGTGCTTGCATGAGTGGACATTACACACAGGTTGCGTTATTTCTTTTAGTGAGCATAGCTCTTGGTCAGATGGAGAAAGGTGCTATGTCAGCGTTCCATAAGGCAGCTGAGGGGGTGAGTGGATGAATCCCCACAGAGAGTGACTGAAGCAGAAATGTCATTTAACTCTGCCCACTTGAATCTGGTCCAAGTACTGAAATTTCCCTTTTGTTCTAGTGTATACAGTGCAGAGGAGGTTACAACCTGCACAACGCTAATCTTTTTATGTGGCTGAAATTACCCATGTACCTTTGTGTATTACTAATTTTTGTCATATTTTAAGTTAAGTGATTCATGGTGTTTGCTGTAGATTGTTCGAATTGCATCGCTTGCAGCAGCTATTCCTCCATTGATTCAAACTGCTCATACATTTTCTTTTTGTAATGTCTTATATTTTTATGGTTTGGGTGGCTGCCATTCATCTGTGACACCACAATTAAAACCCCCCTTCACCAAATGTTTTTGACATAAATTATGTTACTGGACTGGTCACTTGCTATGTAAAATTCTACATTGTACCATTGGAAATACTATTATGCCATACAGCTTTAATGCAGCTGCGACTGGAAGACAACTCTCTCTTACTCTAGCACAAGTAGTTAAAACAATTATCTCCTCTCCACTTCCACTCTATATTTAATATAAAGCAAAAAAAAAAATGCCTTGAGAAATCACTTTTCCACCCAGTATGTAATTTGGGGTTTCGAACAGAGGTAGGATTGCCCAATGAATACTGTCAAGTTATGACAGATCTATGTGCTCACTCCCTCATATAATTTTCCACACTAGTTCTAATGTGGAGAGCAGAGAAAGCTGTTTGCTGTGTTCAGTCCCACACTAAAGAAAATTACCCTGAAGCATTTTGGTATTTAGTCGTCAGTCCTGTCGAGTTATTGCATTATATTTTTATAGCTTTTATATTTTATAAAAGCTGCACCTGCTGGCAGCACGAACAGCTTCTCTTTTGTCTTTCTTGTTTATTATTAGCTTTATCCGATTTAACAATGTCGAGTTGTCCTTTGTGTTGTCAGACACATTGTCAACTTACTTTCAAAGAGGCTTTTTTATTATTATATTTTTATGACTGTATTTGGCCTGCAGGAGTATGACCAGCCTCAGAAACTCAAGTACAGTATAGAATATCTCGACGTTGGCGTCGCACAAGAACCACTATACCACCAGTCATCTACAGGAACTCCACAAGAACCATGGCTGTTCTGGTCTGGAAGGAGACAACGGGTGTATCACATACAATATTTCTGCCATGAATTTGGTGTCTCTAAGGAATATGATAGAGGAACAGGCAACAAGTGTACAGTTTCTGCTGGTATTGTTGCTCTCATAGAATAGAAATAATCCAGTCTCAAACTCAATGTGTAACCGTGTACAGTAGCTGTTTGTTTAACAGCGTATAGCCCTGAAATTGAATTATTGTTTTCTTTCTGTGCCCCTGTTTACCTGCCAAGAGAATTTCAAATATTTATATGCAGTTGTTTATCACTGTTGGTTATATCCACCCTAAAGCACATGTTGAAATTATAGCTCCACCATCGCTAGAGAGATGCAGCATTGGCAAAGTATATCCTTGGATGCTCCTAACCTTAGTATAGAAAATTTTAATTAGGGCTGTCCTCTAAAAGATTCAAATCATTACCATTGCTTTATGGTCTATGGGAAAAAAGTAATGAGTCATTGAATATTCATACTGAGCTACCACATTTGATTCAACCGGCTAAATTCTTTGCAGGTCCATTACTTAAATCAGTGCTCTGTGGAGAGCCCCCATTTTTCAGTCTATTACTTGTACTTTTAGGTGGTCAAAGAATGTGTTCGTTGATGTGATCGAGCCATCTTAACAAAGCAATTTGTCAAAAATGAAAAAAGGTTTTTGCTGACTTTTGTAACAGACCTTTGACAGCAGCACGGATTTTAATCAAGTTGTAATGTTAACACAATTAAGTCTCCTTTGTCCTCGAAAGCTGCCCTCTCAGCAGCAACGGCAGACTCATGCCCTAGTATTCCTGTCCTTTGAATGTCGTTGCCTGTGTGCGTCCTGTCATGTAAATGAGTTCAGGTCATGTTGTGTGAATGAAGGCGACGCACAACACATGCAACGTGAATTCACCAAGATCAATACTCAAAGCAGCATCTGTGAGTTTGTCCATTTCTCCTTTTTATGCATAGAGTGTCCTATGATCATTTTTAATGTTAATGTTAGTGAATGTGTCTTTTGTATCTGGATCTTTACAGCACATTACAGCAATGTAGTAAAGATCTTAATCTGTAAGACATTTGTTAGGAAATGAGAGGAGGCCTTTATTCACTGCCCCTGCTGTGATGAGCTGTTTGATTTACAATTTAGTTTATCCCATGATGCAGAAAATGTTAGCACTTGTGGGGCTACATGGCACTCAGACAAATGTGTCTCATGTTGTGGTGAGACTCAGTTTGTCTTGTCGTGGCAGCTCTTGTGAGAGACAATTACAGGGCAACACCTTCAAAGAGAGTAATGTGTATGTGTGCTGCCTTTTGTTCCATCTCCCACTGTCCTCTCTTTTCATAGTGACTCTCACAATATGCTATGCTCTTATTTACATGAAGCTTTTACACTGTCAAGACAGTGTATAGCATTTCATCATATTCCAGATCAATGTAGTTGTATTCAGTGCAGTGACATGTGTGTGTATATATAGTGTTGTAGATAGAAGCCTGTTGGATTGTGGTTAAAGTGCCGTATGGGATAAAGCAAGTCTGAAATATATAAACCAAAACTGCCGCAAACGCATTAGTTTTTTCATCATTGATATATCTTAGTGCTGTTTATTGTTAAAATATAAAAAAAATGCTCATCAAATGTCCTCAGAACTTCAGATGCCATCTTTAAATAGCTTTATTATTTCAAGCAGAAAAAAAAAAAAGCATCCAAGGGAATAATGGAAAACCTGTGATGTCTGACATTTCTTTTTGAAAAATTGTTAGCCAGCATGAATTTATTATCAAAGATACAATCTAATCTATGAAACCTATAGATGACATGATAGGATATGTCCTCTAACGTTATAAAGTGTTTGGCTGTATTACAACTTTGTATAATTATTCAGAATAAAACCAGCTTTCTTGTGCAACTATCATTTTAGAATAAAAATAAATCATCCAGACAAGTAAAAAAGTGAAACATCCCAATACTTTTTTTGTGCCATTATTGTTACAGAGCTGCTGACCTTTTAGAAGTGCGCTTGTCATTTGCTTCACAGTTTGACAAATTGAAAATAGATGAGAGTTTTGTGTCTCTTGATGTGACTGTACTTCTAATGCTGCAGAATGGTCCCCTTGGGGATGTACATCAGAATAAATAAACGCCTCTTCTGACAGTCAAGTGTTGTTGTTTTCCCCAAGTACATCGTTTTGAGATGCTGAGCAGAGTGAGCAGCCAGTCACTAGGTGTCCATTCATTCTCCATAATAGCTGAATAGCAGAGACAGGCTTGACAATAACTGTCACTTCGTTGACAGTGAAATGTTGGCCGCATCACAGGTTCTGGGAAAATTGTCTGTCAGTATCTTGTCATTAGCTGTGCTATATCTAGAGCTAGATTCTTGTTGGAGTAATGCTTATATTTCTGTTGGAAAGATCCATTTTTCTCTGTTCTTATGTATTTGCAAGTCTTTTCAGTTCTTATAAAGTGAAGGAAAGCAATGTGTTGGTGTATGTTTTACTAACGTTGGGTATCGAAATCAGGACCTTCAATGGTACTGACTGAATTATGTCGGCAAGTACTGATTCACGTTTAATCATTTGGTGCCATATTTCAGTACCTGCAGGTTGAAGTAATGTTAACACATTGCATGCAATGCGTGCGTGCATTTCATGAAATGCTTCAATTATGACAATGAGCCAGAGTGCAGCTTAGGTCTGTGGAAGTATGAAACAATAGGTTTTGTTTTTGTACCACCAACAGCTAGTGCTAGACTTACACAAGTTTACAAGAGTTTGTAAAAGTGTCCCCGATTGATGTGTCAGTGCCGGTGTTGATTCAAATGTGAATGGTATCCTATGCTAATTTTGAGGTAAAAACATACTTCTTTTTTTCAAGTATCTGTTCATTTGGCATTTAACAATTTGTCTGCACAGTTTCTAGCAGCAGAAATGCATAACATCCTCCTGTGTGCAGTGTGATATCCTCATTATTGCTGACACATCATTGGCTCCTTTTGTGTTTGCTACAACACTGAAACTAGTAGTTGCTTGCAGTCAGAATGGACAATTAGACTTGCTAGAAAGTAGAACACTGGGCGACAGTCTCAAGAGAGACGTTGGTTGTTAAAAATATCTACCAAGACAAAGTCCTCATTACAATGTCATTGTGTTCATTAAATGTGTCGCTAAAAAACTCTTCATAATGATGGATGCAAAGGTTCTGAAGCAGTGTGCATGTGTACACGCCTCACTACCATTCCCATGAGCCTGATGGGTGGGTTCCCAATCACTAATTTTTCCTTAGAGTCCAGATTCAGCCCAATCCAGCTGAGACAGGTTACCCCAAGGCACCTGCTCTTGTTTACTACTTCACCATGTAGGTTGAACTTTTAGTGGTGGCCTACATGCTGATCCAAGTACTTATTTGTTCTCATCAGATGTTCCCGGGGCCTCGGTGATAGCACAGTGTTAACAAACATCTAATAAACATTTATTTAATAAATAAAAAAAAGAGAAATAGAAGAGACTGTTTTAATCATGTAGGTTTTACACTTGTAAACTTGTGACTATTTGTTTTAACTTGTGCTGCATGTTTTCATGTGTTAAAAAAATTATTTCATGGGAACGCCTCATAAATAACCAGCACTGACGTGGGGTCTGCACAGCTCTTACAAATGGGTAGAGGAGGAAGGAGATACTGAATGACTTTTAGATGCAACTCATTTGTTTGTTTAGACTTGGCTGAAAACATAAAAATAGATTGCAAGACATGCAGAATGCGGCGTCGCTGTACAGTCCTGCAGTACAAGCCGAGGAAAGTTTGAGTCTGGCAATCACTTTTAATGGGCTGTGCTGCAGTTTTTTCTGTGTCACTCACCTCTGCATCCATCACTATCTGTGTCCTGAAACTTATCTCTGTACCCTGGTCTTGTTATATTGTCTAATTAATTTCTTCCTCTACACTACAGCTATTCACCTCTTCTTGTCTTGCGTCTACTTCTTGTTCAGTGCCATCTTCTGATCTGACGTCTTGACATAAGAATCCCTGCTCAGGAGTGAAGAGTACATGACCTGTGCACTGCATCAAAATGGTCTCACCAAATGTGCTTAGAGGAAAAGGCTTTAGTGTGGTAATCCATCCTTGGAGAGGATGTGTTGCATAACACTTGAGCTCCGCTGCCTTTTCAGAACCAGGTGTACTTGTCTGATGGCAAGATATTTTCCAAGAGTGACAGTGTGGGCTGTTCAGTGGTTTCTTTTTGCTGTGAGCAGAATTTGTAGATCAGACAGACCTACATGCCCATTTGGTTCACTTTGTTTTAGAACTGTGCTTTTTGCAGGCAGAAGCATTTTTGTCCCCTGCATGTCAGTTTGACTCTTACTCAACCCTCTGTAATGACATTTTGGTAAATTATGACAAGTCGGAAACATTTCATTTTCATGGAATGCCTGTAAAAAACAGGTACCAAGTGCAACTTAAACTGTAGACAAGATTTTACTTTGGGTGCTACATGCATGTTTATGCATGTCATGTATTTACCATATGGCCTGTTGCATTAATGCAATACATTACAAAATATATTACAGTTTATCTTTAAAGCCAATATAGTATCATTAATATTTCTGAAGCGCTTTTGTTAGTGATAGTAAATCTCTGCATTAGAGGTTGAACAATATGGGCTTTTTTGTGGCCAATGCAGATTTTTAGAAATCAGGGCAGCTGATTTTTGTTGGTCCATATATTTAGCTGATTATCTTTTTTCCTCCATCTGATAACTGTATTTTCAGTTATGGTAATTCTCTATAAAACACAGTGATTTTCTTTCATAGAGGTTTGTTTCTCATTTTATTTCACACCACAACCGGAAGTCTCTGATGCCAATGTTGCCATGAGCTCATGAGTTCACCACGTTGACATTGTACCATCACAGTGTCCCCTCACATCTGCCGCCCACATCTGACTCCAGTGCCGCCCATAGCCTTTCTCCTGATTCAATTTGGAATTTCCAGTAAAGTTGCCCTGGTCGATTCAGCTCCCAGTGTCCCAGCAAGAGACCAGATCTGCAGTGACAACAGCTTGGCACCACAGGAGTAAGAACAATGCCAACTTCTCAGGCTGAAGTTTATCAATGGCTGGCAAGTGCTGGCCGAAAAGCAGAATCACAGGGATCAGGAAACATTTACTCTCTTCATTTGTGACAAGGTGTTGGTTGGGATGGAATGGACACAAGAAAAAATACTGATAATACTTGTGATTCAGCTCCACGATCGCCGGCTTTCGGCAGTGTTTTTGCTAAAGTGCATTATCTTGAAGGATACACCAGACTCCTGCTAAATATTGAGATTTTAGAAAATTCCTTGATAAATGTTGGAGATTCATGCATGTTTTCAGGATTTTTAAGTCTTTTATACTGATCCACAGTTTGGAATTGTTCAGTTAGATTCCTGTGTCAGACGTCGCACTAATGACTCTTGTCAGTGACGACACTCTCCGACCAATCAAACAACCGGCAGTCTGTCAACGTTACATTTTAGTGTCAGATCAGCTCAGGTACCTCGCCAGAGCAGGTACCAAAAAAGCACCAGGTACCCGGTAATATCCCTAATGGAAACCGAGTAGAGTGGAGTACAGTTCTAGCACTACTCTATAATGGAAAAGCACCATTAGTCCTGCATAGAAACAATGTGGCTATAGGTTTTCTCAGTTGCGCTGTAGTCATCTGACAACTCACTTTTTTTCTATTTCAAATCAATATGGGTACTTGGCACCTACTGTGTGCACAGTGCTTTCCTTTGACCTTGCAGCACATGTTAATTAACTAATTATGTACTACATGTGTTTGCACGTGTGCATGTGCCGTTTCTGCCCATGAGCTGTTAGGCCCCTTTGCTGTCCTGTGGTTTCTCACGCTTATTCTGTCTGTTTCCATGTGACGTCTGATCTCCTGGATTGCTGCGTCACAGTAAGATGCTCAGCTGTCTCCCTTGCGGGATGCCTGACTAGCTCACACTAATCTCCACACTGGGCTAAATTTACACACACACGCACACGTTTATTTGGATGCAGATGAGTGTTCTCACATGCAAAAGACGGCATGCGTGAACCCGCAGCCTTTAGTTGTTTCTGTTTTGACCCTTTTTTTTTTTTTTTAGAGGTTATAATTGTGCATACTGACGCTCCTCTTGTCCACACTGGCTGGAGCTGTTTTATGTTGTATAATATGATACATAAAATCCCGCATCAAAATTTCATTGTCAGTGTGACTTCACCTTCGCTCCCACTGAACTCTTCTGCATCAATGACTGCATCAGACTGAATGATAGATGGCAGGCTTTCTTCAATGTTGTAAATAATAACTTGCTCGGTCAGAATGACATAGAGACATTAAGAGACCTTAGTAGTTGACCTATGTCGTCTTCCCTGTGGGATTCTAGCCGAGATGTACCTATGGAGCCCCATTAGTATTTATACCATGGGGAATGGGAGTGAAAACTCTACATTTGGCTCAGAGTGTCTAATTCCTGAGGGACATGGACCAGGGTAGCGGTGACTGTGCCATGGTATAGTCATATAAACATGTTTTTGTGAGTTAGACCTCTTCATGGCAATGCACAAAACAGCAGAGAATATGTCTTTGGTTGCATGCGTCTTTGCGTAGATTTTAAAATAAGATGGTCCTTTATTAGTCCCACAGTGGGGAAATTTACATCGTCACAGCAGCAATACGTTAAAGATAATAAATAATAAACATGCATTTACAAGAAAGTACACTATAGAAAGATATTAACAATAAGACTATAAAAAAGAATGTACATAGAAAGACCTGTTTTAACTGGGTTTATATGTAAGACATAAACTCATGTATGGTGCATTCATATTTCACCTGAACATATTATAACACACCTGGGGAATAGGTACCTGAGATTTCTGCCACCATGGTGATAATCAAACAAACTTTGCAGAGTATTCACTGACCTTATCTGTTAAGGTGATCATTCAAAACAAATAATGTGTCATCAATGTTATTTCTCCCCACATGCTAAATCAGCCTGCTATTATATTTTATGAAATGCTGGTAGAATAGTTTTTTGTCCTCTTATACTTTCCAATAACTGAGATAATAGTTCACAATAATAAGCAAGATCCTTCTTTTTTTTTTCAAATCCAGTTTTGCAGCACTGTACTCTGTAAGATTTGTGTTTATTTATTAAATATAGCTGGACAGTTAACAAATGAGTTGTCATTTGGTGTCAGAAACTGTAGAGTATACATTTGAAGGAATGATTGTTTATGTGCGAGGAAAGCAAAATTATTGTATGAACAGTTAATGTCAACTGTGCCACTGGCCCTTGCTTGTTGCTTTGCTGTTGTTGTGGGGATGAAGAGTGGATGCTGTTTGGGTAAAAAGAGCAAGACTGGTTGGCTTATCCAACTCGCAGCCACTGATCTGTTGGATATGTTCTCGGAGAGCGTAAACCTCGCTAAAACCTGCCCTGTGTTGTGTGTTTGAGCGTGTACCGCCCACGTGCTCCACTCCCTGCTTAAGATTATTCCCCTGGGAATAGGCTGAGTCATGCTACAGAGGGCCAGAAAGAGACAAGGAGTGAGCTGGATGGTGTTTTGTAATGGTGGGGACACTGATAAAATAAAGGGACTATGAACAGTTTGATGATTTATATTGTTTTATGCCACTAATCACCACTGTCTTTCCTCCGTAACTCAGCCCTCAGGATAATGAACATCCATCTGTATATTTAAAAAATAAAATCAAGCATATGTTAGTCGCTAAATGTTGTACAGTTTACTCTTCGTAGCACATTGTAGTATGTTAGTTCATGATGCTCATGCATCTGTAAACGTCATGACTCCCTTCAGTTTGTTCTTCTGTCTATAATTTACATTTACATCAGTCTTCTATTTTTTTGTATTCTGCTCAATTCAATTCATTTTAAATCATATAAATGCCTCTCAGTAAAGTGGGAAATTTACACACCCATCTTATACAGCTACTCACCAGAAAACCAAGAGGAACACTTGGGATTGTGCTACAGAAAGACAGGAAATTGAATAATTGAATCTAAGTTTTTAATATTCAGGATATTAGCACCTCCTTTGTGACATTTTCAAAATGAGGTTTACGCACTTTCTATTTTCATCTTTTGATGAAACCATTTGATGCTAAATTTATCTCATTGAAATGTGGTATCTTGGATTTTATGCTCATGTAGAATTACAAGGTTAATTCCCTAATGTCTCATTAGTAGTTAAATATTTTATTCAATATTTTTTATCACCTTCTAATTTCCATTTCACTGCTGTATTATGTTCATAAAAAAAAAAAATTGCTGTGACACATAGATTGTAATGTTCAATGGCAAACTTAAAGTATACTCAGTTATCCTCACCTTTATATTTTGTCCTTTCCATTTAAATAATTTAGGGTTGATCAGCTCACACTATCAGTTGTATGGAAAGGCAAAAACTAAACTCTACTGCTCTACTCTACACAACAACATGTGGTTTAAAATGTACACATCTCTCCAACTGATAGGGACAGAAACATTAGCTGCTGCGAGGACACAAAGTATTTTTCAAATCATTCCTTTAAACCCATTTTCTGTGTCTGTAAGGTTGTGTTGGTGCGGTGGAATGAGCCCTTTCAGAAACTGGCCACCTGTGACACAGATGGAGGAATCTTTGTTTGGATCCAGTATGAGGGACGCTGGTCTGTGGAGCTGGTCAATGACCGAGGAGCGCAGGTAAGACGCATTTTTATCTAAAAATGTGACATGAACACAGTCATCAATAATTGAAATGATATGTTGTAATGTACTTTGTACAAACACAGTAATAAGCATTTAAAGGAAAGCTTATTCTTAAATTATTCATGAAAATGTAATGGGGGGAATATACAACTGTAATACACAGCAGCAGTAATACATATTTAAATAGAAGATGTCGTGATTACACAAATGTCCAGTGATAAAATGGAATATCCACATTAATCTGAAAGTTAAAATGTTTCTTTGTTCTTGCACATTGTCATCATACGGTCCCTCACTGACAAACAGTTTTTTTTGTTTTTAAAATAACTTCCAGGAAGTGTATGATTTGTAGGCTTCTTTGATCAATCATCACTGTCATCTTCTTAGCTGAATCTGACACATCCTGACAGCTCCATGTCTTTTGTGATCAGTTTCCTTGTTAAATGAAAGTCTAAACAATCGCTTCACTCCTTTATATATAGTGCAATATCACACACACATCTATGCAAACATGCGAAGCAGTCATAATTTCAATTGAAGCAGACTCATTCTGTTTTATTTGATTTAAGTTTCTGTTAATACTTGATGAAATTAAAGTAACAATACAAAGTAATGTAATGTATTATCAAACTAGTTGCCAATCTATTTTCTGTCACCCAACATATTGCATACCCAGTACCTACTGTTAATAAACCTCATAATTTATCATGAACATCAAATTAATTTTTAACTGCTGCCGTGTCTTGTCTTCTGTAGGTGAGTGACTTCACCTGGTCCCACGATGGCACCCAGGCTCTCATCTCCTACCGTGACGGCTTTGTCCTGGTGGGATCAGTCAGTGGGCAGAGACACTGGTCCTCAGAGATCAACCTGGAAAGCCAGATAACATGTGGGATCTGGACACCAGATGACCAACAGGTAACACTCTCACAGAAATCTGCTGAATATAATGTATTTTTCCCCCCTCACATCACTATACCAGCTTATTAATGCTAATAGATGTAGAGTTTGCATGTCTTGATTTTCCACTAATTGTAGAGAGACTTGTCATTCTGATGGTAGTGACAGGCCCTGGGGGAGATCAGCTGTGAGTTACAGTGGACATTATCTGTCATGAATGTGGTTTTGCTGGGCTTAGTTTTTGCTTTCATGCTGTCACCTTCATCCCATTTATATCTTTCTCTTTCAGTAGTTTTCCCTGTGAAATGCATTCCTCTTGGCTTCCTTTGTTGTCTGTCTGTCGTCACCTTCCCGTTTTCAAAGCATATCGTCTCCGCTTCCGTTTTTCGTCTTTGTGTCATCGTTTTCTTCTTCTCTGTAAATCCTATTTACTGATTCTGTCCCAGGTGCTGTTTGGTACGGCAGACGGACAGGTGATAGTGATGGACTGCCACGGACGCATGCTGGCTCACATACTGCTACATGAGTCGGATGGCATCGTCAGCATGTCCTGGAACTACCCCAGTTTTCTGGTCGAGGACAGCAGCGAGAGCGACACAGACTCTGACGACTACTCCCCACCACAAGGTTTGCTGCTCCCAGTTTGATTTTGACCCCAACATGCAGTTTTTCCTCATAAAAAGAAAATCCCCAAACTAAAATGCAGTGTCACAAATATAGCCCTGGTAATTGAGTGTTACACCAAACCTTCCTTGCATGCAATTTGTTTGAATTATGGCTTGTGTTGGCCACAGCAGACCACTTTACAGTCCACAACTTGGAACACAATATTTTTGTAAATGTTGCAGAATAAATAATTATTCTCCCATTTGTAGATTCTTCTCCAATCCTACCTGTTTTTAGATTTGTTTAGAACAGTTTTTAGTCATAACATTTTTTATATTTTACTTGTTTTATAAATACATGTGGGAATATTTGAATTTGCGCTGTATGTTGACTGTGATAATAAATTATTGTCAAGAGTGAGGTCGTATAACGTATTAGCTTTCCAAAAATACCTTCTGCTTTCTCCTTGTACACTTGTCCATGTTAAGAAATGTCTTTCCCGTTCAGTTGTTGCTTTTAAATATTCACATTTAACACATTAGAAAGTGTCCTCACCCCTTTCTCTCATGGACCAAGTGGTAAAGCTAAAAAGTGCTTGCCTAAGCTGGAACAAAGATTATGCTCGAGCCCACTAATTAATCCAGTCAATAGTAATTGATCGGGGCTGATAGAAATTATCTCTCAAGTGGCCAGCCCGACCATGACAAGACGCTGCCTCTTCCTCTGCCCGCCGAATTTCTCTCTCTCAGTCATGATCTATGATGACGCCCTATCATCAGTGCAAAGCACAGCATAACGCAATCAATTTACAGCGATTTTAGAAATGTGATTTGGTGCAACACCCACTGTAAATTGAATACAGTAAGGACACAGCAGTGCTTATTGAGCTGAGAGTCGAACAGAGGTGGATATTTTAATTGTGTTAGTATTTGGGTCATTGCATGACTGTGTGAAAGGACAGTCAAGGTTTCTTGAAGGTGTGTTATTTATAGCGGTTTACCTCAGAATGGTACTTGTGTGCAGCAGTGAAATGTGCTGAGCGTGTTGTAGTGCTGTTGTGTGTTCTTGTGAATAGGGCGCACTGAAAATGAATTACGGCTTCCACGCTACAGACCTGTCCTAGCCTCTCCCATAACGACCCTCAGCTACACCAACAATAAACACGCACAGTCTCGCAAATAAACACACACACAAGCAATAAACCGCTCGCACAATCTTCCTTGCATTCAGTCTGTTTTTATGACCCACTCTGGAAATGAATATTGATCACCCAATCCTCTCTAGGTTACCAGTATGATGCCTCATTTATGGCTGCTACTAACAATTCCTTTTATTTTCTGTATATTTGCCAATTATTTCTCCTACAAAATAGAAGGGAAACAGCATCATAGATTTCCAAAATCCTCAGTATTCCCAGTAGAAACTGTAGAACTGTTAATTGTGTGACATGTTGCGTAAGTGTGTACCAACATGCAGCTTACATCACTGTCACACGTCTGTCACCTCATTGTGTTAGTACCACACTGAGATGTTTTTGTTTGTCCTTTGCCTCTTTCTCAGTGCACAGCCAGAAGCCACTGTTGACAGTCAGCTTCACCTCTGGTGACATCAGCCTGATGAGCAACTACGATGACCTCTCTCCCACCCTCATCCACACCAATCTCAAAGGTGTGTGTCTTTTGTATCCTTTTTCCCCTCCTTTATTGTTCGCCTTGTCAACCTTTGTTTACCACATGTTTTCTTTTATCTAAACTGACTGCTTATGTTTATGTTTTTTTCCTTCCTTGTCCTCTGCTATAGATGTGGTGGTTCAGTGGTGCTCACAGGGAGACCTTCTTGCAGTGGCAGGGATGGAGAGGACTGTCCCCTCCCCTGACCCTTCGTGTCCTCCCCCCACCAGGAACGCCATTGTCAAGTTCTTTAATGTTCAGGGTGAACACATCTACACACTGGACACACCAGCACAGGTGATTATTTCCAACACATGAAACCTGTTTGAAACGCTCTCTTGAGTTACAGTAATCTGATTTCTTATTTGTGGTGTTATATTATCGAATGAATGTGTTATAAACTTAAGGTACAGAACATGAAGTAATAGTCAAGTGACTGAGAGAAGTGACTAATTTAATTGCACTTCCGTAAATGACATTCAACTTGTTGTACTGTGTCAAACCACGTATGAAGATCAAAATAGACTTTAATTTACACTGTGATTAAGGTCTGTCTACCAGTCCACTATAAGCCTCCACATATATTATCATCTCTGTGTAAATTTTATGGCAGAAGACAAATTTCTTCTGAATTCACCCGAAGAAATTCAACAGATATTTGATCAAAGCCATTAACTGTCAAAAAAAAACCATTCACCAGCTTTTTTATGTTCGACATTAATGAAAGGATGTTGTGCACTCTCTAATGCGTCTGCCTCATTATCCTGCAGCGCCCGATCACGACGCTGTGCTGGGGTCACCGGGACTCCCGTCTGTTCTTGGCATGTGGCCCAGCACTTTACATCGTGCGAGTGGAGCACCGTGTTGCCAGCCTGCAGCTCCTTTGCCAGCAGGGCATCGCTACAGCGGTGAAGGAGGAAAAAGACGTTGCCAAGCTCACCATGCCTTCCCGCCTCTGTTCTTATGTCACCGCTGCTTTTATCCCCACCATCAAGGTAACACACAGCAGTAGAGTTATTAAAACCATAAAAAAATCAATGTGAAGAGCTTCCAGGAAATGTAGCTCATGCATAGCAGTGCTGTTGTAGACATCAGCTTCTGAAACATGACATGAACATCCTCCATTAAAAAAAGTTACACAAGACAAATTGACAATTGAACAGGTTGTTAAACTGTAGGGCGTTCTTTGGTGTTTAAATCATCATAATAGCAGCTTTAAATATGTCAACACTACTGTATAACCTTTTCTCTTCCAGCCCCCAATCCCAGATCCCAACAACATGCGCGATTTTGTGAGCTATCCAACAGCTGGGAACGAGCGTCTGCACTGTACCATGAAACGTACGGAGGATAACCCTGAGGTGGGGGGCCCCTGCTACACTCTGTACCTGGAGTACCTAGGAGGTCTGGTGCCTATCCTCAAGGGCAGAAGAATTAGTAAACTGCGTCCTGAGTTTGTCATAATGGACCCCAAGTCTGATGGGAAAACAGGTAATGGATTTGTAATAGATTGGAAGTGGAAAGTGTCTACAAGACATCATCTGACTCACTTTAATTCCTTTGTTTACATCTTTGTGTGATCTGTAGTAAAAGTACTGATATTTAATCATGTTTACAGTTCTGTTTATTCCCTCAATGTTTTAAATGCTAAATGCATTCTTCTCAGACATGTCTGGCTGCTCCACTGCCTATCCAGTCATTTGAGGTTTTTTTTAGCAGGCATTCAGTGAGTTAGTATGTTTTAGTCACACAGGGCAGATTGGGCCCATGTTAATTAAAAGCTGCTTAATGGAGGCTCTGATGGCCCCTGGGTTCCTCATAAATCAAATGGCTCTCTCCCAACGCAGTGATAAATGAAGCCAGCCATGAAATGGTTCCAGTCCATTCACACTTTAATGTCCATCAAATAAATTAGCCTGGCCTGATCTAGAGCAGCAATGTTTCTCAAACTCTATATGAATCACTAAATACAGAAGAATTATAAATAACTGTCAGACTGTAAGACTAAATACTTCTCTTCTGCGCCATCATGTTTTGTTAAAATGATGAATTTTTCCTGCAACTGCTTCCTACAGTAAAAAAGGTCAAAAACCTGTTTTGTGAAGTATTTCAATATTTGTTTTCCAGTCAAACCCACTCCATTTAGTCCCTTTGGAGCAGTTGCATCATGTGTAGTTGTACATGAGAGGACAAATAACACCACCCATTTGTTCGAATGTAACTATTCTTTTCATCCATCATCCTATTTTCTCTCCTCAGACGAGATCTACGGCAACAGCCTGATATCTGCCATGATCGACAGCTGCAACTGCTCAGACTCCAGTGACATCGAGCTGAGTGATGACTGGGTTGGCAAGAAATCTCCAAAGATATCCAGGGGCAGCAAATCCCCCAAATTGCCCAGGTAAGCAGACATGTCACCGACGGACCTGTGTGTCCTGCAGCATGTCGTATAAAACTAATACTTTTCTTTTTCTAATGTGTTTTTAATCCAATAACGAACAGTCCACATGACACAGTATGTCTGCAAGTTTACTCACTATTAAACATGTAGAGTCAGGCAGATATTTTGTTTTGTTTATTAACCGTTCACATCAATAATGCATTTTAGTGAAATATTTTTTGTTTTTTTTGTTTTGCATGCCTAAACTTTTTTCCTTCATTTGCTACCTTTTCTGTAGAGACTTAGTTTGTCCCTTTACCAACAGGATCAACATTGATCCCAGAAAATCGCCCAAACTATCCCGTGCTACACAGGAGATCTCCAGGTCACCGCGGTTACCCATACGTAAACCCTCAATTGGTTCACCCAGTCTAACACGGAGGGAATTCCCTCTAGATGACATCACTCAGGTAAAAAAAAAAACAGATCTTGAGCCAAATGTATTGCTTTAAACCAAGTTTGTGTTTAAGGTCAATACCATTTTTGGCACGTCACTGCCACCCCAGATTAGTCCAGTGTTTTCCATGTGGGTTAGTAATGTTGTCATCAAACATGACAATTTACGTTGCTGATTTTGTATATTTTCTTTGATAATAATATTATTCTCATTTTGTACTTGCAGCAAAATTACCTCGCTCAGGTCACATCCAATATTTGGGGAACGAAGTTCAAGATCGTAGGGCTGGCTGCATTTTTGCCAACCAATCTGGGTGCAGGTAACCCATCTTTTTCTTTGACATATATAAGTGAATTATTAAGTAATTAATCTTTCCTTTTATTTTTTTATTTGCTAATTTTACCCTGTCCTTCTCCCTTCAGTCATTTATAAGACCAGCCTTCTCCATCTGCAGCCTAGACAAATGACCATATACCTACCAGAGGTGCGCAAGATCTCCATGGACTACATAAATCTACCTGTCTTCAACCCCAATGTTTTCAGTGAGGATGAGGATGACCTGCCTGTCACGGGCCCTGCTGGTGGTGCTGATGACAACCCTCCCTGCACTGTTAACATCCCAATTGCTCCCATTCACAGTCCTGCTCAAGCCATGTCCCCCGCTCAAAGCATTGGTCTTGTCCAGTCATTGTTAGCCAATCAAAACGTTCATCTCGATGTCCTAACAAATCCCTCTGCAACCCCTGCTGGTGCAGCTGCTGGGTCGGACCAAAGTCAGGACACCATCCTGACAGCCCAGTACTCGGTTCCCACAAGATACTCTAGTCCTGGTCAGGTCATCTTTGGGGGCTTGGAAATGAGTCGCCTAATGGTGGGACCTCCACCCTCTCATCATCTGTCACAACAACAGCCAACTCATCATCAACAGCATCAACAGCAGCAGCAGCAGCAACAGCAACAACAACTTCAGCATCATCAACAGCAGCTTCAGCAGCAGCAGCAACTTCAGCAGCAGCAGCAGCTTCAGCAGCAGCAGCAACTTCAGCAGCAGCAACAACTGCAACAGCAGCAGCAACAGCAACAACTTCAGCATCATCAACAGCAGCTTCAGCAGCAGCAGCAGCAGCCTACAACAACAACAGCTTCAGCAGCAACAGCAACTACAACAGCAGCAACTACAACAACAGCAGCAACATCAACTACAACAGCAGCAGCAGCAGATTCTCCAGCACCAACACTTACAACAGCACATTCAGCAGCTTCAACATATGCAGCAACATCAACATCAACAGCAGCTTCAGCAGCACATACAGCAACAGCAGCAACAACAGCAACAACAACAAATTCAACAGCAACTGCAACAACAACTACAAATGCACCATCACCAACAATCACAGCAGCAGCAACATCAGATGCAGCAGCAGCAGATTCAACATCAACTTCAGCAGCAGCTTCATATTCAAATCCCTGTTCCCTCTATGTCACCAGGACAGCCTTCTGGTGCAACTGTACACCAGCTCCAGCCGGGGGCACTGCAGATCCAGATCCCTCCTCCACCTGCTGATTTAGTGGTTGAGAGAACAGTGGGCGGTGAACATGAGCACCTACTTAAAGTCAAAACCATTCGGCCAACTCCACAGTTGGCCGAGGGTGATACGGTGGTGTTCAGTGCACCTTTGGAACTCAGCAAGATGAACCCTCCACCCCCTTATCCTGGGACGGTAGCTGCTGCTGTGGCTGCTGCAGCAGCAGCAGCAGCAGCTGCTGCTGCCTCAGCATCTGCTTCCTCTGCAGCTGCCAATGCTACATCTGGAACAGGAGGAGGCTCCAATGGGACTCCTCCTCCTGGTGACCTTTGTCTGAAGAAGGGAGAGTTTCCACTGTATCCTTCAGGTCAACAACAAGCACAGTACCCCACACCACTAGGCTATGAAAGGATAACGACATTTGACAGCAGTGGGAATGTGGAGGAAGTTTGTCGTCCTCGAACACGCCTTGTCTGCAATCAGAATGTGTACTCACTCCAGGGACCTGGCAGCTCTGCCACTCTCAGGGTCACCTCTTCATCCTCCTCTTCATCTGATAAGAAGATCCAGCTGCCCTACACCTCTGCCACTCTCAACAGACTTAATGCACCACGCTACTCCATACCCAGTGGAGATCCTCCTCCATACCCTGACACAGCCAACCAGAACAGTGCTGTTGGCAGGAGCCCTGGACAGAGGCTTGACAGCAGTCTGATCCATGCCACTCTCAGGCGGAACAGCCGAGAGGCTGCGCTCAAGGTTTCCCAGATGCTGGAACCACCTAGACCACTGCCTCCTAAGGCCAAAAATAGTGCACTGGCAGCCTCTTTCCAGCAGAGAGTTCCAACCGCCTTATACACATGCAGTCAGTGTAGCAGTGGATCCAGTGTTGGCGGTACTGCTCCAGGGAGTGCTAATGGAATTGCTGGAGGAACTATCATCCGACAAGATTTCCCTCCTAGGAGTGGGGCACCACACAGCACAGTTATAGTTCACTCCAACAGCACTACTCCTCTGGCCTCCCAGTCCTCTTACAACCTGCTGAGCTCTTTCGAAGGATCTGGGACTGCAGTAGGAGGAGGCAGTAACAGAGATAGGACAGATTACATAAATTCTGCCTTTACTGAAGATGAAACACTGAATCAGACACTGAGGCATTTGGCATTAGGAGGAAATGATGCATCAGGGTTGGTTGTAAAACGCCCACCTCCCTATCAGTGGGACCCAGCTGCCACAGAGGAAGTGTGGATTCCTCAGGAACGGACAGCAACGCTGAATCCCTCTGGCCCTGTTGGACCCCATAAACCACCCCCACTTATCCTTAGCCCTACCCAGCACTTGGATGTGGCCAGACTGCCTTTTGTCCTTTCTCCAAAGTCCCCCACCAGCCCCAGTGCTGCATCATTTCAAGCTGCAGCAGCAGCTGCAGGCTACCAAATCTCTCTCCAGTACCCTCCAGTCACTGCCTATTCAGGAGCTCAGCTCCAGCCCATCCCAGGTTCACCACGTCCCTGCTCCTCCCCAAAGGAGGTGGTGGCACCTGTGTCCTTCTCACAGCAGGATGCAACCCTTGTCTTACCACCAGGTTATCCTGCTAATCTTGCAAACCTGGCCTGCTGCCCCCTCCCGCCTATGTATCCTGGAGGAAGTGCTTGTTCCGGGCTTCCCATTCCTCCGATTGCTCTTCAAACTCCTTGGGGTACCTATAGCTCTTGCCCCCCTATGCCCAGTCCTGCAGTGCCACTTCCACCAAAAGTTTCCCACATGACCGTAGACAAAAATGCTCTCTCTCCTCCTCCCCCTCCCCACCACCTCCTCCTCCACCCACCCCCTCCACCACCACCACAACCACCAGCAGAGCTGCAGAGCCATGGAGGATTACAAGAGGCCATGGCAGAGGCTGGGGAAGCTTTTCAGGAAGTGCTCTCCTTGACTGAAAGTCCTGTGCCACAGCGGTCTGAGAAGTACAGCAAGAAGAACCGTAAACGGGGGGATGGTCGAGCTGACGAGGCAAACGTACCACCGCTGGCTGAGGGGGGCAAGCCAAAGAAGGAGGGCAGAGCACTGGGTGATTTTAACTCACTCATCTCCAGTCCACGGCTGGGAGGAAGGGACAAGAAGAAGCTGAAGGGACAGAAAGAGCAGCAGCTGAAAACTAAGAAGTTGAGTAAGGCCACTGCCAACAGTGAGTTCCAAGACAGTTCAGAAAGTGAGCCAGAGCTGTTCATCAGCGGGGATGAGCTGCTCAATCAGTGCCAGAGCAGTAAGAAGGGTTGGAAGAGTAAGAGGAACCTAAGAGCTGCCTGTGAACTGGATGAGATCAAATGTCGAAAAGCCAATGAGAAGGAGGATAAAGGGCTGGGCAGCCAGGGGTTTGTGTATGTCATGGCCAACAAGCAGCCACTGTGGAATGAAGCCACGCAGGTCTACCAGCTGGACTTTGGTGGACGTGTCACACAGGAGTCTGCCAAGAACTTTCAGATTGAACTGGAAGGTCGACAGGTAAGAGACTCCTGGTTCAGTGAATTGCATGTACAATTATTGAAACCATTATTACTGGGTTGGGCACTAAAACTGCTGTTAGATCCAGATCTACCCAGCCACATTGCAACAAATATTGGTGCTTTAGGTCAGAACCTAAGCCATTTCTGTGAGTCTCAGTTTCATCCACATCCCCCAGTTTGCTTTGTAGCTCCACCCAAGATAATGCAGGTCACAACCGGCTCTGCGAGCTCAGTGCCATGAACTGTGTCCTGCTCTGTCCATAAGCTCATAGGTTTTCACTACCACCTAGTGGTGGTGGAGACAAGCTGCATGTTGGACAGCCAGAGACCTGTTTCAAGGCAGATTTTTTGAGTGTGTGTTATAATCTGGAAAACTAATTTTATTGCGTTCAGGTTGACGTATTGAATTCAGGTTGGCGTCTGTTGCTTTGCGTCCTTTGCACTGCCCAATGCGTATAAAGCATCTTCACATTAACTTTGTACGCAATTTCTTCACAAGACGGATTTTAATTGTTTTTAGTGTGAATACAGTTTTTTATAGTATCTTTTTTAAAAGTACCAATATTGGAAAAACCCAAACAATACATAACTCAAGTAATTTTAAGCATTCCTGTATGACTGCTTTGTACTTAAATTTGTACAAATATGTCATTGCTCATATTAACATTTTATGCAGTTTACCATATTAACATTTTATGCAGTTTACCATTTAAATGATAAATATTATGCATTCAATTGCATACACATTAATTCCAGTGCTTACTCCTAATGATTATCACAGTTTTTATAAACAATATCAAGGACATTTTACTCAGTGATCATATGGATACATACAAGTGAGGTGAAGTGAAATGAGCCCGCGGGCACCTCGTTGGCTGCTCGCGGGCTACCAGGTGCCCGCGGGCACCACGTTGGTGACCACTGCTCTATATAGTCTGATCTGATGTTATTGTGTTTTTACACAGGTGATGCAGTTTGGCAGGATCGATGGCAACGCTTACATCCTGGACTTCCAATATCCCTTCTCTGCTGTTCAGGCCTTTGCTGTGGCTTTAGCCAATGTCACCCAACGCCTCAAATGAGATGTCCCACCCCTACATACCCTTTTTGAATGCAATCTTTTGAAGGGGCACAGTTGTTTTTTCATTTGAGATTAATCTCTGATCTTTGATTCTGGAGAGGGGCGAGAAATCTGCCCTGGTCAAAGAGAGAGATACAATCATGCTGCACTACACAATGCTGCCACTAGAATTGGTGCAATAAGCAGTGGCTGCATTTGCCAAGGATGCCCTCGGATTTTCTATGTTTGGAAATCACAGGCACCTTGCAATGCATGTAGAGCCAAAGAGTCGAGCTTTGGTTATCATGCAAATAAAAGCTGCTTTAGCTAGAAGAAGCTTAGAGACAAGAGAACAGATCAGGCGATTGAGAGAGGGAAATTGTTACGTGCAGTTTTTAAAAGGGGCAGCAGTAATACTTGAAAACCACTCTGGAGATCAAAGATGTTTTTTTTGTGTTTTTTTCCCCCAGAGCACACAGGTACTACTGGGCACTGAAATCCATTGCTGTACAAACCTTCAGTGAAACAGTTACCACTTTTATTATATTGCTTTTGCTTTGAGGATGTTCATATTGACTAAACATGGTGGAGGGCAGGAGGGACTTCCTGTTTTTGCTCTCGGCCATTCCTTTTGCTCAGTCTATCTTGGCTGGTATTGAGGCTTAGATATATGCATCATGTAGGAGCACTGCTAAGAGTTCACACTTCTCACTGTTGTGAAGAGTGTGTCACTGTCGAGGAGTAAATATGTCCGTGGAGAACTGCAGTTTTTTTGTTGTTTTTTGTTTCCTGGGACTTTGAAGGACGAAGAAATGTTTCTCTGTTACATGGATTAATTTATATGTATATTTTGTTGTTTATCTATTCAGATATGATTTTGAACATTCTTTGTTTGTGATACACAATCCTCATACCCTGTCAACATGGACTTCAACTTACTGGCTTTATTTGGGAGACTGAATATGAATATTGCTCTGGAGTTTTGAGGTAGGAGCGTTGTACAGAATAGCTTTGACTGACATATGCTGTGCTTAGTAAAAAAAAATATCTGTGTATGGTGACATGGTCGCAAAATGAGTCGCCAGATTGGATAACTCAACGAACTCAATGAAGTAGTGTGTCACCGGGTGTCACTTCTGTGAAGTGAGTATGGAGTTGGGAGGGACTGTCCCTGCTCTAAAAGACCACACTGAACATGTAAACATTAAGCAAGGTACAGGAAATATTTTTGTATATTTCACCTATGCCATTTCATACTCTTTACAGAAGTTATGTAAATACATATCAGCCATGTATAAATGTTGTAGAGGCTGTGGTGGCTCTGACAGATGTCTGTTTACAGCCGTCTCTGCTGTGTTCTAAATGTAGGTTCAGGTGTGTCGGGGAGGGGCGAAGCTGTTAGTACTGTTTTTAACTCAACAGCTACAACCACAGACGACGTTAAGCTGAAACCATTGTCGCTGAATCTTTGAAGTCAAAATTCCAATGAAGGATGAAGCTATTGAAATCTGTTCATATAGAAAGCTGACACTGAAATCTGAAAAGCTGGTTAATTGTTATGTTTTCTTTCTATATCGCGGTCATGCTCATTTTTGTTTCTATTAGCCAGTTGACAGGTGTGTGTGGGCCAATTTGCATATAACTGCTATGGGCTTTATTTGTTCAAGATGGAAGTGAAAGTCAGAAAATGGAGCGGTAATATTTAGGCTTAATAACTTTAGGTCTATGTGATAAGACCGACCTCAAATATTTGTGCCAAAATATTATTTTTTTAAAATTCAGAGTTGGATAAAATGGGGGCACTTTGACTCAGTGTGTCCTATAAAAGAAACTTAATTTGGACCAGCTCTGCTTTGCTCTCTGAATTTATGAGATATTAGATATTTTAGTGTGATCTGTCCATATCAAAACAAGATGCATGTTTGTAAGAAGAGGGTTGTAAAAATAGATAAGAATTTCTACTGATCCTTAAAAAACAACAACATGAGCATGGCATAAAGGCAAATCCACCCTTTTGTGTTAGTTGTGCAATATTTTCTTTGAGGGGGGGAAAAAAATCTTTGTCATCTTTTTTGACCTTAATTTGATAGCTTTTTTTTCTCTTCTCAGCATCTCAGTTGCTGATCTCTCTTTATATTTTATTTATGAGATTATTTCCTAACGGAGATATAGTATCTATTCATACTGTATATTGTGGAGTTTTCTTTGTGTTGCTAAGTTTGTTTCAAATGAAGCCCAGTTTGTGAGATTGGATTGTGGGTCGGGGGTGGGGGGTGTCAGGGAGTCGGGATGATTTTTCTGTGTTTTGTGACGTTTGCATTTGGATGAAAAAAAAAAAGATGTGAATGAGTAAGTGCTCAGTTTAGTGTAGCTGGTAGACTAGTCGTGTAGAGTGTAACTGTCAAGTCAAGGTGTGTCTGTATTCAACTGTGCAGTCTACGATCCCTTCAGTGTTGAACCTCTCTTCAAATGTGTGTATGTTGTCATGGCTTCTTATACATACACACATCGTTCACATAGGTTCCCAAGTGTAAGCCACTGAGTTCATGTTCAGAATGGACTCGGATTAAGGATTCACTTTCACACAAGTGATTTTATGACATGACCTGTTGTAGATATTGTAGGATTTTGCTCCTCTTTAGAAAAGATACGTGCTTTGTACTTGTAGATGTAAATGACAAAAACACTTAAAAAAACAAACAAAAACCTGAGTCTGGTTTGGTGACTGAATGTTTATAGTGAATGGATAGTAAGGCATGCCATGTAAATTATTTTATAATTGTATATGTCAAGCATCTTTTGAATAAAACTTCATTGTTTCAGAAAAAACACTTTGTCTCCTAATGAAATCACATTTCCGTGAGCTGGAAATAACAGGATCAAATCTGACCTAATTATTGATACCAAATACTAATGATGTTTTTTTGTTTCTGTCACTACACCATCTGTTTAAATGGAAAAAGAAACAGAAAATATTAATTATTTTCAATACACTACATGCAAAGTAAAAAAAAGAGGAAAAATTGTGTTGAAGCAATAGCAGCAATACTTGTGACAGTGCCATCTAGTGGAAATACCATGTTTATATGCCGAATATGGCCAAATGACAAGATCTCGTGTATAGAGTAAATCAATTGCATGACAAAAATTGCAGTTTGAATGGCACATTTTTGGCACTTAACGGTATGAGTTTAACACTTTGTCCACTGTGTATTTTAGCATCACTGTAGGAGCTGAACTGGAAATAACAAAAATGAAAAAATACACAATCTTGCCAAAAAAAATCATACATGGGCACAAACAGAAACACAAAAAAGCACTTGGTATTATTATGAATATTATGAAATCTTTGTGATTGCTCATCCTGATCAGGATTTATCTTTAAACGCCCCTGCTCTGCCTCTGTCCATGGTGCTGAACTGTGATCACGTGACCGCCGCCACCTCCCTGCGCTTCTCGTCCCTTTAAACTCCCTTTGTGTGTCTCCCTCTCTGTCTGCTTTGAAAAGGGACACAATCAAACCCGCTCCTACTGCACATTCGGGTCCACAGCGTGACAGCACCCAGTCGTTATTGCGCTCCTCTTTTTGTTTAAAAAAAAAAAGGCCGTCGGCCTGTGTGTTTTTTTGTTTTTTCCGTCGCCATTTTCAGCTCTGTGTGATCATGGACAGCGACTACTCGTCGATGTTGGAAAACCCTCTGTACAGTGAGCTGAAACACTTCTGCAGGAGGATCCAGGAGGCCTACACCGAGCTGAAGGAGGAGCTGACACCGTACAGAGATGACCGCTTTTACAGGTGGGTCTAACACAAATCATCAACATCAGTAACATTATCAAAAATGTATTAAAAATTCCTCTTCATTTGGCCCCGCTGTGTTTGTGTTAAGATGGCAGACGCAAAACAAACAAAACAAGACAAAGGTTCGTCGCTTTTATTCATTATTAATTTACATTCATTTCATCAACAAGCGCAGCCATCAGGAAATAAAACGATGTAGAATAATATCATAGATGCGGGAAAACAAGCAAGACTAAGACGAATTCATAGTTTCAGTCGCACATTATCAACATATATACATATATATGTATATATGTATATATATATATATGTATATATGTGTATATACATATATTTATATATAGTATATTAATAATAGATTAATATCGCAATCTAATCGAGGGAGAGGCCTTCAGTCCCATTAAAGTCAACAAGTGTTTTCAGGAAGATGGAAGATAACACTGGTGTTTGTAATTTGTTGTGAAACGTCACAATCCACGTTTAAAATAGAGAATTGTATCACTTAAATTGCAATAAATTCATGTCTCCTAAATAGTTTATTGCAAATTAAAAGTCGACATTCAAATGCTATTAAATCCTGCTGCGCATGCGCAAAATGTATTCTCATCCAGCCTGTTAGTTCTGGCAGCAGGAACCAATGACTGAGCAACTTTTTTCATGAAATAAAATTAATTGACTTCGCCCTACTATCAAAAGAAAAAATATGATATTTGACTACCTTTTAAAAAGTTAGACAGTGATATAGGCGACCTACAAAACATAGCACAACATACCACACAGTGCTAAATACTGTTTTGACTGTTTGAGTACAACAGTGGAGTCACACATATCTGATGTCTAACTCCACACTTTTCTATAGATGCATAAATATTCAACAGAGGGGGCAGAAAATGTGGCCTGCTCATGCACATTCATCCTCCACTGAGCTGTATATTGGGCTCTTTTTTCCACCATAGATATTTTGACAAGTTTAAGGTGTAAAATGCGTCACTGATAACATTAACAATGGCTTTGTTCAGTTAATATGTCAGTACATTGTGGCAGTAGTGGCACTAAGTCAGCACACACTCTGAAACTGAGGAAACTACATTCATAGGCCACTTTATTAGGTACACAGGACACTTGAAATAGGCAGGAGAGGCACCTAGTGTGGTCCATCCAAATTGTAATTTGACTTACTGTGTTACTGTGCCATTGCTATTGTTATGAACCAGTCATTTGACCTATGGCATCAACAAGACATTTTTGCCCAGACAGCTGTCTCTTACTGTCTCTTTTTTGGACCATTTTATGAATGTCTTCTTGCATATGAGAGTTAATTTCACACGTGTAACAAGCTTCCTGGCTAAATAAAATGTGGGATGCAAATCTCAGCAGCTGTATAACCAGTTCTGCCAAAAGGAATGCACACCCTGTTTATTTTATTTTGTAGAACCTTCAGAATAAAATGGTGGTGCTCATGTTATATTTGGGTGAATTTCACGTGGACAATGTGTATTTCATACAGGCCATTGCTTTTATTGTGGCAATAAAATTCAATAAAAATAGAGAATACTCACCTCAGACGCTCCACAATCAGTGCGCGATCCCATCAGGTGCGTGCCTCAGACAAGCACGTTCTCTTTCCGCCACATCGTCGCCACGTGATCCCGACCCCGCCTATTCGATGACGTTGCACTGCTGGCTGACGCGCATTCACGGATGTGGCTTTGGCGGACTGACTTTTAAAGCTTTTTCTCGCTCCTGACACTTAAAACGGGCACAAATGGAGCAGTGAGTATGAGAATTGTTTGTAGGACACTGCAGATATGTGACTGGATGATTAAAACGTGCGAGAATATGATTTTGCTCTCTCCTGACATATGTTACTGCTTGTGTTACGTAGCATAGAAGCTAGCTATGTTGACATACCCGCACCTGCACTGTCTGTAACGGCTTTATAAAAAAAAGAGAGAAGATTAAATTAATCTTCTTCTGCTTTCTGTCTATACTTGTGGTCATTATCGAGTGCGGGTTAAAATTATTGCGTGTCTCCTTGTGACAGACTAGCTCCTATGCGGCTCTACACCCTGTCCAAAAGACATTTTGTCCTGGTCTTCGTGGTGTTCCTGGTCTGCTTCGGCCTCACATTGTTCGTTGGGGTCGCAGGTACGTCTGAGAAACATCACTGCTGCAGCACTGCAATAACACTCGGTCATAATTCATCCTGTCACGTGATTCACGGCCACTACCACTTGTTATCAAACGTGCATCCATGCAGCTGTATCGTCCACATGAGGGTCGCTGGTGCCAATCCCAGTTGACATAGGGCAAAAGGCAGGGTACACTCTGGGACTGGTGCCAGTCCATCACAGGACCACATAGAGACAAACATTTACTTTCAAACCTCACACCTACAGTCAATTTAGAGAGTCGTCGCACACACACACACACACACTCACGTGGAGAACATGCTGTTATCAAGCACTGATAAACAATCTTTAATACATGAAGACCATCCTCTTCTGTCTGAATAGTTCAGCGACTCTTTTTTCTGTTGTGCACACTTTTGGAAGAGGGAAAAACCATTCATGTTGTTCACCACAATCTTGTGAAACAAGTCCATCTGCTCTAATTTCAAACACATAGGCCTGGGGTCTCAAACTGCAATGACCTGGGGGCCACATGATGTTCAAGTCTGGTTAGGAACTGTATGGGAACAAACAACTACTCTGTATGGGAGGGCGAGGGCGTGAGTTGGAGACCTCCGACTTTGACTGAAGCAATAATTGTTATCTAATTGAAATTCAGTTCATTTTATGTTCTATGTAGATAATATGTGTGTATATATATATATATGTATATATATATATATATATGTATGTATGTATGTATGTAATACTGAACTTAACCATTACATGTCATTTAACCTTGACTTTTAATAAACACAAAGATCAGTATGTTCAGTTCACATGCACCAACACTTTAACCTCACTAACCTTGAGTCAGTGTGACTCTTCATTATTGTTGCACTTGTGTTTTTTTGTGTATCAGTATATGTGTTAGAGTTGTATGTGAATGAGTGGGGCCACACTGGCACACAAAAATATCACTATTCTTCTTTTTTTTGTAGGTCCTCGGGTCATTGCTGAGCAAGAGCACAGTGGTGATCAGTTATTGGTAAAAAATGCCTCAGTTAAGGTAAGACATTTCTATGTAGGTGTGAATTTATTGTCAGTCTTTGGAGTTTTTTGTCCAAAATATTATGGTGTATCATCATAATGTAATACAACACTGTGAATGTTGTTATGTCCGAGATTATTGGATTATTATATGTGGATTATTTGTTTTTATAGTACTGTATATATCTTCAATTACAAGCTCTGTGTGAATAAAAATAAAGGTAACAGAAGTGTAAATTCACTGTAATCACTGTAGAGTCAAATCTAGGTTGTAAAGTGATAAAAAACCTGTGGAGTCTCTGCTGTCCAGCAGACATGTTTGTTCTTTGTTTAGATGATCAGGCTGATTGTGTTACGGTGTCTGCTTGATTGGTGTTTAAATGTGTTTGGTGATGATAAGAGTGTTTTTTATGAGTCGAGATTCTGACCTTTCTGTGGGTATGCAGTATTGTCTGTGTTAGGTTAGATGCGGCTTTATGACGTGTTTGTTGCTATGTGCTATAACGGGAAAGAGGTAATCTTGAATGTCTTTTTAATGACGGCATTGATTGAATGATGAACATATTTGCTGATGTCATTAACTGTATGTTTTCAGACGGGGCCCTTCATCCTAGTTTCTCCTCCTCTCACCACATACAACCAGCAGCTATGGCTCACCTGTGTGATGCAGGCCGAAAACAGCAATAGTAAGGCCACCCACTGAGTGACACATGACAGCTGTTCACTGTGTTTAATGAGGAGGGCGTCTCCGCATGACATTTCACAGACTGTTATCTGTTATTATGCTGTATAAACATCTGCGGCTCATTAATAGTGGCTCACTGTTGCTGCTCTCTGTGTGTCAGTGGGAGACTTTCGGCAGCCTTTTGAAATCAACGTGGAACTGAAGGGAGTGATGCAGGACGCCAGCGTGATGCACATTAACAACGTGCACCAGAAATCCCGAACGCTGCACTGCATGAATGTGAGTGTCAATCAGCAACTCAACCTTTTCTCTCTCTCTGTCTTTTTTCTTCGTTGTCATTAATCATGTAGTCAGGCAGCAGCGACAGGCGCAGCATAGTGTGTACATGAAATATCATTTATCATACAAACAAAAAAGACAAGAAACAAAATACAGTGCAAGTGTAGCAACACAGGATGTGAAAATTATCATACGATCAAGCGACTCCTGTTTGGTCAGACAGAAGGCAGGTGGGGACATCAAACAAGAAAAAAACAACCAATGGAAATGTTTGCACACAGCCTGACATCCAACTGAAGAAAATATTAGACACAGACAAACAGACAAAAAAAAATCCAAACGCATTTCCATTTCATCCATCTTGCAATATACAGATCATTTGTCGGTTTCAACAGGAATTGAATCCATTTCATAAATACCACTTGAGATGAATTGCTTTTTCTGTTGCTACAATTAATGTTTTTAAAAGATACCCACCATGTGACATCAGTTTACTGAAGAAATGTTGCATATCTCTAGAAATACCTTCCTAAAAGTATATTAATGGAATCAAATGTATTGATTTTGCTACGGCCTTAGATCGTTAAGTGAACTGACAGAGATGCATCTTTTTTTTTGTCTCCTAACAGAAATGTGAGGAGATTATTGTGCTTCATCTGGGATATTTGAACTACACCCAGTATCAGGTTGTGGTCAGTTTCAAGGACCTTGAAAACATCACGTTTGAACTCAAGGTTAAGTTTGTGGTAGGTGACAAACGCCAACAGGATTTTTCTCAATTTCATAAAACCAACTCTAATGTCTGTATTTGTTTCAGTACTGGATTTTATTTTATATCTTGAGCTCTTAAGTTTTTTTGTTTACCTCCTTCCTGTTCTCTGGTTTACCTCCTTTCCTGTTCAGTGGAAAACGTATAATCCCACCTTCTCACAAGTAGAAATCTGGTTCCGGTTCGTTTTTGTGGTGCTGACCTTCATGGTGACGGTAAGAGAGGTGGTTACATGAAGACTTCTTTTATCTGTATGTGTGAAATCTACTGTTACTGACTTCTCTCTCATTATTTTCCAGTGTCTGTTTGCTCATTCTCTGAGGAAGTTTTCGATGAGGGACTGGGGCATCGAGCAAAAATGGATGTCTATCCTGCTCCCATTGCTTTTACTCTACAACGGTGAGTTTATTATTGTGCCTTTATCTGTGAATGTGCTTGTTTTTCCACTGTCTCACTTGTAAGCCATTACAAAAAGAGCTACAGTAGCTCTTTTACACCCAAATAAAGTTTAAATGTTACTTTTTAAGATGTTAAGGTTGATGGTGTTGCTTTTTTTGCTGTTCAGATCCATTCTTCCCACTGTCATTCCTGGTCAACAGCTGGTTCCCTGGGACGTTGGATGATTTCTTTCAGGCTCTGTTCCTGTGTGCTCTCTTACTCTTCTGGCTCTGCGTCTACCATGGCATCAGAGTTCAGGTGGGTCCAGTATTATTGATTTCCCGCTAATTCTACTATGAGTCTTGTTTTGTTTTTTGTTTTTTGTTTTTTTAACAGTTTGTGTTGTTTCCACAGGGTGAGAGAAAGTTCCTGACGTTCTACCTGCCTAAGTTGATCATTGTCGGTCTTCTGTGGCTCTCAGCGGTTACACTGGGTATTTGGCAAACGTAAGTGTGACGTCACCAGCAACTACCTCAATGACTCCCTTAGGGTTCATTTTTCAAACCAGACTACGTCCACTTTTATATACAGTCTCTGCTCAGGACTGAACAAAATCTACTCTTTTTGTCTGACTTTTCAGGGTCAATGAACTCAAGGATCCTACATATCAGTACAAAGTGGATATCGTGAACTTTCAGGTGAGACTTTGGCCTTTTAAAGACATGCTTAGATACCAGTTGGATCATTTAATCAAACCATGACGGTTTAAATGATTTACGCCAAAACAACTTGGTATAAATTCATAAACTAGCAGTTTTTTTATATGGCAACTTGTTGTCCAGTTGTCCAAAATACAACAAATGTTAAGACACCTGTATATTTCGACCAGACACTTTGTTTATGTCCTTTATAAATAAATAATATCCATTGTTATTTCTGCAGGGCATGAAGATCTTTTTCCTGATTGTGGTTGCCCTCTACATCCTCTACCTGATTTTCCTCATTGTCAGAGCTTGTTCTGAACTCAAAAACATGCCGTACTCGGGTATAACACCAAACCACACCTCTCTGTATTTGATTCAGTAACAACATTTTACCGCTCATTTTAACCCTCATTTGCTGTGTGTTACCAAACCGTAGATCTCCGGCTCAAGTTTTTGACGGTGCTGACGTTTGTGGTGCTCATCATAAGGTCTGTTCTGTTCTTGTTAGAAAGTGGGAAGAGCTCTTTGAAGAGCTTGGTTTCTTTCGATCTGATTGATTTTTGTTGTTCTCCCCCCCCCCTCCAGCATGGTTATTCTCTACCTGAGGTTTGGTGCCAAGGCTCTCCAGAACAACTTTGTGGCTGAACTCTCTACTCATTATCAAAACTATATCCTTTTCTCTATATATGTATATATTATTTGTTTTAAACCACTTTGTTAACCAAAACTTTAAACTGTGCAACATGACACATGAGTGAGCTATTATTCCTTAACTCCAGACATACCAGCTGAATTTTTATCCTTCTATGGTCTTCTCAACTTTTACTTGTACACATTAGCATTTGTGTATTCCCCCTCCAAAAATGCCCTTTATGGTAACTAATGCAGTCTCTGACAATTCTTAATCTTTCCTCTACTCTTCAGGGTCATAATGAGCTTTTGTATTTATTGCACCTGGTTGTGTTAAATTTCGCAGACTCCCAGTTGAAGGATAATCCTGCGTTCTCCATGCTAAATGACTCGGATGATGAAGTAATATATGGGTAAGACGGATTGCTCTTGAAACTCTTGAAAAAGTGTACTGTAATTCCGATTGAACTTTAGTGTATGTGCAGTGGTAGAACATTTAATTTAGCGTAATGTGATGTTTTCTCTTTGTGAAGGAGCGATTATGAAGACATGCCTTTACAAAATGGACGCGCAATCAAAGCAACTGCCAAGTACCAGGACGAGAGTGACAGTGACTGAATCTCGCACTCGTCTTTTTTCCAGTATTCCTGTTGAAAAACCACAAGATTTCATGAAAACAATCAATCCCATGTACAGTATGTGTACATAAGCAAGTATTTGGATGGAATGATATATTGTTAAGTGTACATAAATCTATTTTTTAAAAAAAAGGTTCCATGTCTATTGAATGTACTGTAATTTCACTGAAAGTTGAAGATCCTCCTCCTGTTTATACTTTATACTTCCAGTCTCACTGAAAAACAAATGTTTACATTATGTAAACATAGATCTGTGGAGGAAAGTGAACCTGCAACCGTGTGACTTGGACGATCACATGGCTGCAGGCTCGGTAGAATAAAATCAAACAATGTAAACATGTAAAATGCCAGATATTTCACTAATGTGATTATTTTATCTTTACATCCGTAGTTAAAAATAATCAGGTAACATGTTAATTTCTCTTCTCTTTTTTTAATGCTTTCTTGTCTTTCTAATTCGATTCTGTGTTGTTTTTGCCATTCCACTCTGTTTTCTGACCACCTGAGTTCATAATAGCAGTGCTGGCTGTGACAATGTGTTTTAAATATAATACAGAAAGAGCCTTAACTGTACACAGTGCCACTGATTTTCCACCACTCCTTACCAGAGCTTTTCGTTGAAAGCAGCTTTGTTATTGCACTCCTTTCACTTTTATGTTAATTGTATTTATTTTGCTGCAAGGTGGTGACATTTGATACTGTATTATCTGATTACTTGGACACATTTTGATTAACTGCATGGATTTCTAATGATGTTGTGTTAATGTACTACTGATCTAGAAAGTGAACATTTCTTATCCCTGCACATGTGGTATTTATACCATTAGCCAAATAGTTTTTGCCTTATGTAAATCACGACTATTTAAGGAAATTTTTCGGGTCCTAACTTTGCCATTTTCTGCCATGAATACAATTGGCAAAAAACAATTGTTTTCCTAGTTTGTAAAATCTCAATGTGGATTCAAATCAAGATGGTGCCTTGTCTTTACATAAATGGGCTGCAGTCTTAAATCATGTAAATACCTGATTTGTCAGAGTGAATGTAACATGTTGATTTGAGGTGGTCAAATGAGGTAATTGAGAGTTATGATATGTTAGACATTTTTTTTGAGATTTTTCTTATTTTATGAGAAAATGTGTACATGTACCACACTTTCATTTCACATACAATAAAGTCAGTATATACCCCATAGTGTTTAAATCAATTGTATTTAATCAAAAAGAATATACAGTAATACTTCATTCAGATGAATCTGAGAAGGCCAAACAAATCTTTTGAAAACTTAAGTGCCTTTTTGGTGATATGTCATGAAGATGGTGACATGTCATGAAGATGCACACAGGTACTTTTCCTCAAAGCTGTTGTTTTGTGTCATAATTAACACCCCTGTATTTTCTGCATTTGAACATGGAATTATGAAGTCCCTTAATACTATAAAGCAGCTTGCTGTTATTCTGTGAAACCCCATTTTGGGCAAGAGATCTGTGTAGTGAAAGCAAAGCTTATAAGTAATCAATATGGTTACTTTTTTCTTATTATCATTACACTGGCCATTCAGTTTTAACATAACAGCCAATTTTCACAATTTTAGCAGACTTAATGAAGATGTCAAAACAAAAAATAACTCCTGTATAATGCAAGGTTAAATGTTTTTTTTTTTTTTTAAACCTTCCTGAATCTGGATCACCACTGAAATCTAATAATTTCTTTCTTGGATCATAACCTACATCCGAGGCGTGCTTTGTAAAAATCTGTCCTTCATTTTTTGAGTTACACTGCTCACAAAAGTCTCCTTGGTGAAGGTAATAAGCAGGTGTACAGCAGTGGGTTCAAATGGCGAGGCCAAAAACACTGACGATACAGTACATGGACTTGTTCTCCCACCTCACTGCACAGCTCCCTGTTTAATGAAATAAACACTGAGTTAGTGACAGCATCACCTTTGCATTTATGCATTTAATGCTACCAGTTTGTGACACTCTAAGAGACAACCCTTCTCAAGACTAAACTAATATTTGCTGCCAAATATTAGTTTTCCATTTGTAGAGATGTGACAAACTGTTAAAAACAAATATTGAGTGTATTTTATTATACAGAGGAGTGTTTGATTTTACCATCAGTAGAGTTGTCCCAGAAGCAGGCGCTAGCAGTTTGTAGACCAGCACCATTTTTCTGCATGATGATGCAGGTTACTGAGGGGAAAAACAAAAACTGAGTTTTAATGCCAACTTTTTTTTACAACAATTTTTTTTTTCTGACGGGAGAAAACAAACATACCAATATATTTGAAAGGCTTTCCCATTTTGCTGAGCTGACTGAGGCACTGCTCCACAACAGATGTGGACCACTGGTTTACTCTGCTGTGTTGGTAGGTACTTCCTCCTATGGCGACTTCTACTGACTACAGACACAACAAACTGGAATTAAGGACAGTAGATCTAACTAACTAACACAAAAGATACACCTCCACTCACAGACACAAAACACACATTTTAATTTATGCAAACAAAGACCAGGTTGGATGTTTTAATAATGATAGAAATTGCACAAAAAAAGGAACCAATGAATCACTATTTCAAGAGTTTTAGGAGAAACAACAGGCAGAGTTATAACTAAATAAATACTAATAATATCAATAAATAAGCAGAACTAAAACGATTAAATGAAATAAATGCTATGATACATGTCAATACATGATATAAATACATGACATTATATGCCATAAAATATAACTTTATCAGTAAACTACTGAATTGAAATATAGTCAGTGTGGGGGCTTTCGGTGCTGCCTAGCAACCGTCTGCGTTCCTTAGCAACCGACTGTCGCTAAACACAAAAGTTGGTAGCTAAAAAGTATCACTGAGCAGACAAATATGACAACATATTACAACAATAGAAAAAAACAGAGGACGATTTTTACCTCTTTAATTACTTTGCTCACATCTTCAACGATGAACGCAGTCTGTGGGTGAAGAACAAAATAGTGCAGTTTAAGCTAGCAGGTTAGCCGAGCAGCTGCTAAATCAAACCGTTTCACAGCGACGAGACACAGAGAAAACGTTTACAGTTGTAATAAAGATACACGATAAATAGTTAAAATTATGACACCTACCTCCTCTTCTGTTTGATACTCGTCCATGGTTTTATCTCTACCGGAAGCGTCAAGTGACTCCGGTCAGTCCGAAAATATAACTTCCGGTCATATTCCTTCAAAATTAAAGTTTAAATAAAGTTGTTGGCTTCTCTATGTTTGCGTAGGAAAATAAGACTTAGACTGAAATCGATTTGTTTTGATGACCACCATTCCAACAACATCCTTTATTAGTTGCCTGGCTGTATTAATCAGATTCAAAATCCAATAATAATAATGTAAATTGTTAATGTAAGTTTTGACAGGATGTTGTCGTGACCGGAACCCAGGGCTCTTATTTTGAAGGCTAGAGTGAAGGGGACGTAAGAACTTCTTGCCCTTGTCAACAAAATAATATCTTACACAAATAATAATAATAAACTTGAGTTGTATAGCACTTTTCTTGACACATGTTACAAAATCACAGCAAGAGAATTAGCAACAAAATAGATCATATGGGACAAAACAAGTAACTTAAAATGACCTGTAAAAACAGTGGGTGAGACGAATTTTAAGCTAAAGTGTAAATCTTGAGATTGCTTCAAAAAACATTTACTGGTTGATAAAAAAAAAACCAATAAAAACAAAAAAACAACAATTTACAACTACCTACGTGTGTGGGCAGATCATTATCTCCAGCCGCAACTGATTGGTTCTCTGATATAAACTCCAACCAATCATGAGTGTGGAAGTAGCGGCGAAGAAAAACTAAGTTAGTGTGATTGTCGTGGTGGAGAAAGTGGAGCACTTCTTCTACGGGTATGTTTGAAAATAATAATGATAGTAATAATAATAATATATTATTAGTCAGAAAACTGACTAAATTAAAATGTTGTATTTCAAAGTAAGACGTAGTAAAACCGTATAAGTGCCTAATTCTAACGTTTGGCTCCTCGTGTGGGACTGCTGTAGCATTACCTTCCAACCTGACAGAGGTTGAGAGGAAGGTTTGCAAACATGCAGTTGCTGCCAAATGGACTACTCCACACTAGCGCTGAGTTTCTTAATGTCTAAATGTATAAATGGGAATAAATCAGGGTAAACTAATATTTTGGAAAATTGCAATGTGATCAATTTGTAGTTAAGTCTTAACACAGAATAACGCACATACATACATACGTTCTGAGAATACAATTAAAATAAAGTTGTATTCGATTTATTTTACACTCATGGTGAACAGCGCCTCATAAATCTTATATGATCTTGTCATAAATGTAGTTAGCGCCCTCTGCTGGACAACAGTCTTACTTGCATAACATATATCTGTGACGCCATTAACCAGTCGGAACTAGGATGATTTATAGTTGAAGATGTGACATCATTTTTACTAGCCAAAGATAGCTAGTCACATATATCCGTAATTAAAACTAATTTAGTTATTAATGTGTATGTGGTTTGTCATTATATATTTAAACAATTAAGTTGTAGAGCGATCTATTTCCAGTTACAGACTACAATGATATTCTGACTATCTGACACGTAATTCAAGATATCTAAAAATGAGAATATCTGCAATTGAGGATAATTATAAAAAGCTGTCTTGAATTTCCTGCTTGAGTGCAGTTTTCTGGTGCGTCGCCAGGGGGAGACAGACACACTGTAGATGTGTAAACATTTTAGCTTCTAAACGTAAACTCGTGTTATACGGTTATTTTCTCTAATACACACGCTACTGTTATCAAAAACGGTAAGCCAAAATATATATACTGTACTGCGATTGGGTAAGGAATGGTTCAAAATGCCAATAAAACACATTTTAAAAATGGCCATCGCCTATTGTCTGGTAGTGGAACGAGTCATAGCACTAGCTGACGTAGCATAAACAGAACTGTGCTATTTCTGTCGTTTAACGTGCATTCCAATGTTATTTGTTGCAGCTGACGTTTCCCAAAACGTCAAACTGTTCGTTCTGCGTTTTTTTTGTAGATTTTTTGTATTTTTAGAAAAAAAAAAAAAAAGTGAAACCGCGAGTGAGAGTCATATGTAGGAAAATGACTTCTCATTTGAAACGTCAGCATAGTATCGCTTCTCGGCCTTTTGGCTAAGATCAAGTGTAGTATCTGTTCTTATCAGTTTAATATCTGATACGTCCCCTACCCGGGGACCATATATTAAATTGATTTTTGGAACATGGAGATGGAATAGGGGCTTGCTCCGTCCACTCCGCGCATCGACCTGGTATTGCAGTATCTCCAGGAACGGTGCACCCCCCTTTAACTGTCAATGAAATTATGTTGTGTTTAAGTGCTAGTGTACATTTATTAGTCTGAGTCACGTGTGTGCGTATGTACTTCTTTTGGTACTACATAGGTTACAAAATTAAGATGTGTTCACATTTATACTCTTGAAGCATGCTTTAAAAAAAGAGAGAATTCTATGCCTATACACTCACCAGCCACTTTATTTGGTACAGTTTTATCTATTTATGGTGCCTCATATTTGATATGACATTTAGGGCTGCAACGAATGATTATTTTGATGATTAAGGAATGTCAATTATTTTCTCATTTAAGATCTGTCCCAAACCTCAAAATGATGATGTTCTCCAAAGTCTTGCTTTTGGTTGTCCTCCAACCAAAATGAAGGACAAAGCATAAAATGATTAATTTTATGATTCAGTCAGTCATCATCTAACCGCTTTATCCTCCACCAGAGGGTCGCGGGGGGTGCTGTGCCAATCTCAGCTACATCGGGCGATAGGCGGGGTACACCCTGGACAGTTCGCCAGTCCATCGCAGGGCCACACACAACTAGAGACAAACAACCATTCACTCTCACACTCACTCCTACGGTCAATTTAGAGTTTACCTAATCCCCACATTGCATGTTTTTGGACTGTGGGAGGAAGCTGGAGTACCCGGAGAGAACCCACGCACACACGGGGAGAACATGCAAACTCCATGTTGGAACAAGGGCCTTTCTGCATGGCCCTTGTTCCAACCGGGGCTACCGTGTGGCCATGTTATATGGAGCAAATAAAATTAAATAATTCACATTTAAGAAGCTGGAAAAAAGATCACTTCACTTCTTTTTAGCATTAACAAAACACTCAAAATGATAAATTGATCATCAAAGTTGTTAGTGATTTTGTTAACAATTATTGAATTAGTCTTTGCAGCTCGAGATATTCCCTAAGGTAGGAGAATGTATTTTTTAAAGCAGCTTTGAGAGGACAAAACAGCAGTGCGACACAGTATGTAGACAAGATGTATTTTTGTCTGCATCATCAGTGGAACTTTGGACCACAAACACACATGGAGATTAAGAACTTATTGTTTGATAAGTCCCTTCAAAATAAAACAAAAAAAGCGAACAGAACTCATATCACAACAGGTCCATTTATAGTAAGGCTCAGTGAGGAATATGGTTTGGCACATAATATGTCTGTAATACTGTAATTATGATAAAATATAAATATATTTACAAAAAATAAACTGGTTGATCTAGTTAAAAATTGGCTGGTAGCGGAACGAGTCATAGCACTAGCTTACGTAGCATAAACAGAGCTGTGCTATTTCTGTCGTTTAACGTGCATTCCAATGTGAATTGTTGCAGCTGACGTTTCCCAAAACGTCAAACTGTTCGTTCTGCGTTTTTTGGTAGATTTTTTGTATTTTTAGAAAAAAAAAGTGAAACCGCGAGTGAGAGTCATATGTAGGAAAATGACTTCTCATTTGAAACGTCAGCATAGTATCGCTTCTCGGCCTTTTGGCTAAGATCAAGTGTAGTATCTGTTCTTATCAGTTTAATATCTGATACGTCCCCTACCCGGGGACCATATATTAAATTGATTTTTGGAACATGGAGATGGAATAGGGGCTTGCTCCGTCCACTCCGCGCATCGACCTGGTATTGCAGTATCTCCAGGAACGGTGCACCCCCCTCTCATTGTGAAAGAATGATTCAAGTTACTTACATGATACAAATACACCAGCTTGCTGTGGTTAAACTCTTGAATTTGTACGGTTATCACTTACATTAGACTTGTATGCTCTTCGCGCTGGCATAGTGATTTATAATTCATTATAAATACTTTTCAACTGTAATAAAAACACTTACGCATTATCAATTACATACATTGACAGTGATAAAATTAATGACAGCTCTCTCCAATTCAGGAATGTTAAAATATAATCAGTGAACCCAGTTTGCACCTGGATAATGATGAAGCGAAATAGCCATCATTATTTTCATTCGTAACACCTTGCATTTCTTTTACTGTGACACATCAAAATGTTAGGTATTGGATGCCCCCAAACATTACATTATCAACATTGTTTGTATTGCTAATGTGGTTATCAATACAAACAACATTGATAATGTAATGTTTGAACATTAACACTGATCTGGGCATTTTTAAATCCAGACTTAAAACATACATTTATTCAGAATGGCTTTTTAATACTCAGTAGTGTGGTGACACATTCTATTATTTTAGTTCATCCTTTGATTTGTTTCATGAATTTGTTTTTACTGTCTGTCTTTAATGCCGTGTCTGTAATGCTTTTATTTTGTAAAGCACTTTTGTCACCTGTGGGTTGTTGTAATGTAATTTATTTCTATAGCCTTTTACATTAAAGCTGTATAGGGTGTAACTTTTAAATCTAAAGAATCATCTACTGCATTGTACATTCAAACCACTGTACTGTCAAATGAGTTTTGTTTTATGTGAAGACGGACAGCTGCAAAACAGGTTGGGGTAAGACTTTAAACTCAAAGAAGCATGCACACACAATGTTAGAACTGAATTCTACAGCTAAATAAACAGTTATTGAGCAGTTATATTAAAAAAGTTAGTTAGTTTTTATTAATCCCCTTAGGGAAAGTATTCCTCTGCATTTTGACCCATCCTAGAATTAGGAGCAGTGGGCTGCCACACTGAGTAGCACCCGGGGAGCATTGGGGGTTGTTCCCTTTCTACTAGGCCACAGGCTGCCTATTTCTTGAAGACCAAATAGGCAGACTATCCACAACAACAACATTTCTTGTGGTCCATCTTGCAGTATTATTTAACACAAAATTACAAAGGTTACTTGGTCATACATGCTAGACCCACTGGGTAGAAAAATACTTTCTTTCTACACATGCAAAAATAATATCATATGGCACCACCACAAAATAGGCAACTAAGGTTAAAATTCAAAATATATTTAATCACAATGGATTCAAAGTAAAACATGGTGCAGCATTTACTTAAGTTTTCCACATTAGTTTTCCAAAAGTAACTTTCCGTCTGCATTTAAAACAGTGCAGTGCTCATTTGATAATGTCTTAAACAGTCCTGATTCCAAGTATAGAAGCCCGTCATTTCTGCGTGATGGGGAATGAATTTTGGTCCATTAGCTCGCCGACTCTGTCCTGGAGAGTCTGAACCACTTCTGCCAGGATAAAGAGATGCGTGTCGTCAAGATCTTTGAGGACAAACTTCTTCCCCAAGGCCATAGTTTCATCCAGGTAGAGCAGGAACTGTTTCATTGCAGGATCACTGTTTGTCGAGCAGAGGAAACAAATGCTATTAACCGAGACCATTGCATTAAACACACACACACACGTAATTATCACGAAGTGGGGGTACAAATATTTTCAGTTGTACTCACCATTCAACAAGGACACCTTTGTGCACGTTCACCATGTTTTACAGGCAGAGAGAAAGGCTAAAGTTAGCAGTAAAGTCCGGTGATAAAACAAGAAACAGAGAGGAAAAATGTCAATACATTACAGAGTCAGGGGCTCGGTAATTTTCACTGAGACGATTTTCTTAGTTAACAATGCTAACGTCCAAACATTTAGCGATTAGCTTGTTAGCGTTAACGTTACTCATAAAGTGCGCTATTCTAGAGGCAATGTACACATGCTACGACAATAATAAAATACTTAAATCAACAAAGAACCAGTTAACATACATACCGAGCTTCAGTCAAGTAAATAAATATAAAAAGGACGAGTTTCACTACGAGTTGCTCTGCTGTACCGTGTCTTGCTAACTGGATGTACTGTGATCAATCATGTACGGTATGTGCCGAGGAACAGTCTTCTTTTCAGCACGTTCCGCGTATGGCAAAAACAAACCTAGTCATATAATATGATGTATAATTAATGCTGTAACATTCATTGTGAAATCGAATTTGTTAACAACCAAGAACTCCCTGTAAAATAATAACGTTTGGGACTACTTATGTACTACCTTTTGGCATAACTTGAATAGTTTAATTAGCTGTGTACTATTTAGATTACAAAATGAAAATTCATTCAGTTATCCTCCTGAAGCATGTTTTAAAAAAAGAGAATTATAAGCCTATACACTCACCAGTCACTTTATTAGGTACAGGTGACATCAAATATGCTGTAGCATATATGCTTTAAGGTTTTATCTATTTATAGTATGTCATATTTGATATTCACATTTATGGCTGCAACTAATGATTATTAATGAAAGTAAATTATTTTCTCATTTAATCAATTAGTTGTATGATCTGTCCCAAACCTCAAAATGTTGATGTTCTCCAAAGTCTTGCTTTGTCCTCCAACCAAATTTTTTTTTATATGGAGCAAATAAAATTAAATAATTCACATTTAAGAAGCTGGAAAAAAAGATCAGTTCACTTCTTAGTATTAACAAAACACTCAAAAGGATAAATTGATTATCAAAATTGTTAGTGATTTTGTTAACAATTATTGGATTAGTCTTTGCAGCTCGAGATATTCCCTAAGCTAAGGAGAATGTATTTTTTAAAAAGCAGCTTTAAGAGGACAAAACAGCAGTGCGACATAGTATGTAGACAAGATTTATTCTTTGTCTGCATCATCAGTGGAACTTTGGACCACAAACACACATGGAGATTAAGAACCTATTGTTTGATTAGTCCCTTTAAAAATAAAACAAAAAAAAATCAAACAGAACTAATATCACAACAGGTCCATTTATAGTAAGGCTCAGTAAAGGAATATGGTTTGGCACAGAATATGTCTTTAATACTGTAATTATGATAAAATATAAATATATTTACAAAAAAATAAACTGGTTGATCTAGTTAAAAATGCAATGCGTGTGAGTGGAAATGGCATGAATGGAAATGCATCTTAAAGTCTGAGCATTATACACATACTTAAATCTGCTTTAGGTGAACTGAAATGTAAACGGGCCCCCAAAAAATGAATGGGGTGACATAAGTTTATATAATTAAAATCTTTAAAAACTCAAATAATGTTAAACATGTTTGATTAGTAATTAGTGAGACAAACCATTCTGGGAAAATGAGTAGGAGAACAAACCATCTTCACAGCTGACAAACTATGATCAAACTAATTTGTTTTTATAAGTGGAACAAGGAGAGGCAGTTATGTTTCTATTTGGTTCGGGGATGTTGGTGAGTGACAGTGGTCTTCTCAGTTTCAAGTATATAGTAGGTTCCATCAGTGTTTTTGTGTTCACAGACTGTATTCCAGTCAGTGGCTGATGTAGCTGTGCAGTGCTTCCTGGATGAACTGGAGGCTGCGTTTGTACAGGAACGAGTCCTTCCTCTCTGGCTTGCAGATGTTGAGATGATCTACATCCACCTTGATGATCTCCCCGATGCCTAGATCTGAAACCAAATCAGAGCATCTTAAGCTGCAGATTAGACCGACAATAGAGCTATAGATCACAGAATTAGAATGCAACTCGATTTGCATGTTTTTGTCCTGAACGAGTCTGAACGAATATTGACTGAACCCAACATGCAAACGACAAAATTTATGAACACATCCAGGAGGAAGCAACTACCAGCCATAAGCAATGCCTTTAAATTCACCCTATTTAAATCTATATTTCATTAAAAAAAACTTAATTGACGTGACTGAGCCCGACCCTGGCTTAAAATGTCCAAACTATGCTCTTTTTACAGATACATGACTTATTCCTTAAGTGCGTATTCATACTTGCTGATTGTGCTGGTACCACCAGTATCTTAATCATGGGACCGACGTTTGTTGGCAGTGTCTCTGCGAAGCTCAGCACCTTGAATTCCCTTTGTTTGGCCATATTCAAGAAGTTCTCGTTCAGGTTCCGCAGCGCTGGGGAGTCTTAACACACAGCCAACAGCAAACAGAAGATGTTGAAAAATGTCAATGAAACAGTCGTGGCCTGCAGAATTTATTTTATTCACTTACCTTTACAAAGTTCTCGGACTTCTACAGAGGGAAAGAGGAGATATCGGACACTGACAGAGTACTCCGCCATGGAGGTACCACGGTGAGGAACACTGTAGAACATGATGCCCTTGGTGTTTTTTAACAGCCCTTGCATGTCCGGGTCCTCCGAGGCATCCAGCAGCATTTTCTTAACCAGTAACCCTGAAGCAAAAATAAATACAAGAGGACACAGACAAACACAGGACCTTTAAAATACACCACATACAAACAAAGATCAAGTCCCTGACATCCCTGAAAATCTGACATACTTGTGAAAGGAAAAGACTCTCAAAATACCTCCCATACTGTGGGCTACCCAGACCACAGGCCTCTCTCCAACACCAGCCAACTTTAATTTCTTTAGCAGCTCTTGACTTCTGTAGGCCAAAGACTTCCTAAAGACACCAGTGCAGAGGAAAAAGTCACCAATATGTATTCTGATAATTTCCTGGAATGAGTATAATACATTTTAGAACACTAGCTCAGTAGAGGATGGTAAAGGTTATCTACCATCCTCAGTGGACATTTCAATAAAACTGTGGCTTCTTCACCTCTGATTTTCAGCAGGACACTTGGCCACCCAGTCACTGAGGTGACTATCATACTCCACAGATAGTATTCTCAGATTTGGACAGTCAGCCGCCAACCAAGACTGCCAATAAGAGAGGGGAGTTAAATTATTTGGTGATGCACAAGGCCTCACATTTAACTAAACCAAACTTTATTTAGTCTCGCCAATAGACATAAAGATCAATCCAGTAGATTCCATTTTATTAAGGAAAAACACAAGAAAACACTGTATGGAAATCTTGTTCCTCCAAACAAGTTAAGGGGAAGTCATTTGTTACCTTTGGCCAGCACTCTGTATAGTCGTCCCAGCTGCCTGACTCCTTTTCTTCATCTAACGTATTGCGGTCCTTCTGCCTCCATGTTTTAAAAGCCGCCCCTAGAATCCCATGGATGAACAGCACGTCTGCTTTGATTGGCTCACTAGAAATTAAGAAACACCGTTAAAGTGAGGTGAAAAAAAAGGTGAAATCAAATTTGACTGAGTTTAACGATCGCGTTAAACAATTAATAACTTTTTCCTACTTGCCACGTGTTTGTGGATGGAGGATGTAGACGCCGTCTTGGTATTTCTCTTTTAGAGTCTCCCTGTCCAGGTTGGCCAGAGCACGAGCTGCGTGAGACGCCTGCATGACATGAGGAGAGTGCATCATCTCTGCCAGGACGGACACCCATCCTGGAGGTGGGTAAGGAAAACATAACCACAAAATGATGCCATTATAATCTACAGAAAACAACTGAACCTAAAATGATTCAAAATGGATTTTAAGGGTACATATACAAATTGTGATAAATGGTATGAAAACAAACTGTTATAAGAGTTATGGGGCAGCAACTAATGATTACTTTTACAGTCAATTGATCAGATTTTTCTCCTTAAAACCATAAAATGTTGATGTTCTCAAATGTCTTATTTTGTCCACAAACCAAAGTCATTAAGTTTTATTGGGGTTTCCATTATTATATGGAGCAAAGAAACCAGAAAATATTCACATTTAAAGAAATGGAAAAATCGGAGCTTGTTTTTAATTAATAACAAAAACACACAAAAAAAAAATTGTCTTCTTTGGTTGTCGCACAAAAAAAATATAAAGATGTCTGAAGGATTCATTAGTGGTTATGTATTTTATAGATTAAGTATGTAAAAGAAGGATTTAAATGTTTAATATCCCAAGTCTAAGATTACTCATAAGCACAACTATCTCTTAAATAACCTGACAGGTACAAGACTTACCAGACTGGGCTATAGCCTGGTGAGCGCTCTCGTGAAGCGCCAAGTTTCCTATGATTCGAATGATGTTCCTTTGAATCTTCAGGGAGTCTCTACGGAGCCGATAAACCCTCTGGAGGAGCTGCAGGCCCCCATTGGCAACTATGTGGTCACAGTGGCTCTGGACCTGCAGACAAACACACGTTTTAGTAAGTGCAGTACAGTTATTCACTCACCTTTTAAAGTACATTTTTTACAGACTACGTTTTGTAATATTAAAAGAGTTTACGTGATAATGTTGAAATTAGATAGATGACCCTTTGCCTTATTGTTACTCAATAAGATGGTTGTTCACCGATGGACCAGATTAACTGTATACTTGCATGTAGATAAAAGCCATTCAAGCCACAATTTAGCATAACTTAACCTGCTTATTGTTGAAATGATCCTTTACTTGCCTAATTTTACAAACAACAAAGAATCAAATAATTTAGATACAATTATTACCTTCGAGTGCTGTACCAGTGCCTGCACACAGAAGGACTCCACCTTCTCTGAGGGGACAGAGGTGAGGCTCTGGGTGTACGGCAGTCCATTGCCACCAAAACACCAAAGACCGCCCTGCAACACAAGAGTGTTCATGAGATATTTGAACTTTCAAACTTTACAAGAGATTTATGACATTTGTTCTAGGCTGTCTTTTTCATAAAAAAACATATGTGTACATGTATGCATCCTTCTGTTATGATTACCCTTTGTGCTGCCATGGACTGAGTGCTTTCTCTGAGGGCCAGTGAAGTGAAGTACTGAACACATTTGTCCACCTCAGACTGAGGCAGAGACGCCAGCAGCTTCCTCAGTCCGTCCTCTAGTGACAAGCCCTGTGAAGTTGTTGACACATCTCAATGTCCATTTTATGTAAAACACATGTGTGAGGCAAAGCTGAGGCAAAGGTTTACTAGGTTATTTACTAGGATACATACATCTTCCAGGTCAGGCAGCATGGGTGGTGGCAGGAAGAACCGCAGGTCTACCTGAGGGATCCGGGCCAGACCCACTGCTGTTCGCTGGTCTATGACCTGTGCTGCTGTGCGGTACTGGTAGTCTGCAACATTGACATGTGAGTGATATAATTCCCCTGCTTTTTTTCCCCTTATTGTACTCTTATGCATATGCAACGGCTTTTGCACATTTACCATGCCAGTGGTGATTATCTGCAAGCTCCTGTATAGCCTGTAGTCTGTCGGCTTTATTTGCCGACTGTGTTCTCTTCAGCAGGACCCACATCGCCACCTCATGTGGGTCTGCATCTACATGGGTAAAGTGCTCTAAAACATTCAGACACAGGACAAACAGATTAAACATTTAGTGATGGAAGAAAAGAAAGGTGTGTAAGCTTTACTAAGCAGACTCTAAAATGCTCTGGAATTTCATTCAAACTCCTACTGCCTACAATGACTATCAATATCTACAGTACCACCTTCAGATTAGCTACAGCTTGGCAGTTACACACCTTGTGTCCTCAGTTTGGCAGCTGTTCATAATTACAGGTCACAAGTCAATTTTAATAGAGATTGCACTGGAATATAATGTTTGAGCAAGTGATAGAATTAATATAAGCAGCATAAAATAATCAGCCATGTATATGACAGCTGCACAATAAACACACGAATGCACAAACTATGTGACTTTAAAAAACAGGATGTGCAAGCCAGGTGTTTCCTTTGGTCTCCATTTTCACTGGGTAAAACGTGGGAAACTGTAGCATTCTGAGAATTAGTATTTTGGATGGTTGTAAGTGCAACCTTTGCTCTTCAAATCAGGAAACACTGGCTTATGGTGAACTTGTATAGTAAAAGGCACATTTTGGTTCCTTACCATCCAGTGAATGTAGCAAAAGCCTGGAGGATAATTCCAGAAACCGTCGTGCTGCTTTGTGAAGTTCCCTCCTTGCTTTGTATGTAAGCCCTGACACATACACACAGTTGAAAAATAACTACAATAACTACAAAAATATCAGGATTTCATTTTTGTTACCAAGATAAATAGTGTATATATATATATATATATATATATATATATATATATACACTAATGTCATGGTTGTCCATTGATGTCACGGTATTTTAATGTTGTTTGGTGATTGTTCCATTAAACAAATGAACTTTGAGTAGTGGAAGTGAGATCAGTCATCAGACTGACCCAGATATTAAAACAGGAAGGACAGTGGCAGGGAGAGGAAGGAAAGACAGGAAGTGATGATTGCAGATGTCACCGAGCACCTGGGCATGACAAATTCAGTCTGAATGTATGCTCATACTAAACATTCAGCCCGTCTGGTAAAGTAGGGCCATGTCTAAAAACAATACATCCAAACGACTTTGTAAGTGTTTTAAAGGCTCAGAATCAGGCATTCCTTACCTGCTGCAAGGTTCTCCTTTTCATCCGAGGAAGTGGCTTTTAGATAAATGTAAGACTTGTACTTCTCTTGGAAAATTGCACTGGTGTCAATCGTCACAGCCTTGTCCAAGGCTACAACCTCATATGTAATAAAAATACAGCCCCTGCGGAGAGATAATGGATAACAGTCTTTCGCACAAACAGTACAGATCGGATATGGGTTCGTTTTGGATTCAAGGATTAAAATCTGCAAGTACATATTTGCCTTACCCTAAAAAAACTGCGCCAGTTACTTTGGCAACCGTTCCTACAGTTTGACACAAAAGAAAAAATGTATTAAACTTTTAAAACTGTTAACAAGGCATAGATGTGGAATTACTGCTGATTAGATTGCTAATGACAAATTTAGGTCCTTTAACTCACTCAAGTCTTTCCACTGAAGCACTTTCTTCACTCCAGGTGATCCAGCTGTGCTCAGTCTCCGACAGCGGATCAAACGTAGAGCTGCAGCAGACATTCTCTGCTTGTGTACCTGCAGTATGTTTTGGGCCAAGTTCTGTTTATCACATCAACAAGCACCTTTTTCTAAAACTAGGATTACTTTAAGGTTGACAGGTCTGTGGTTTCCCAATGGAATTTGATCTGTTCAGTCAAGATGTTTTGCATATACGACATGGACTGTAAAAGTGAGCGTTCTTTAAGTGTCTATAGAAGTGACATTGGATATTCTTATCACTGTATATCATTATACAGTTAGTCAGTTAGTCTGCTACAAGAGAAACGGGTAGATTCAACTATTTTAAATCAACATGTAGCCAGTTTAGATCTGTTAATTTTTCAAAACACACTACTGTAGTTAAATGTAGTACTGTATTTCAGACGATACACCTAATGTTCATTCACAGCCACCTGTAATGTTGTGGCTCACAGCAGTAAATCCATATGACATGAGTAAGTAAAATCATGTCATAGAGCAGGGGTCTCAAATTCAAACATTTTTAATAGTTAAGGGTGGGTGATATGAAAAGTATATCACCATATTCTGTTTTGTTGATAAGGAACAATATATAACTCACAGTAAAAATGTATGTATGGTGTAAAATTAATCTTTGCATTAAAAAACAACTTACAGAAATAACAAGTTTGGGACCTCCATTATAAAGGGAGTGTGCTTTTAATGCAGGCACAATAAATGTGTGCTTTTTGGTGTTGATTTTACATATGTTACAACACATTAGCTGTTGGATTTGTGGCGGTGGTGTATTTTGAGTTGTTTTGTCAGACCTGGCAACCCGGATTTGACAGTTGCATATCGATAACATTTGGTCCGTTGCTTTTCTGCTTAAGCCATTTTAATAACAAATAATATAAAATATGAGGCGGAACAGTTACACTTCTCTTCAAGGCTGTAATGAACACACATGCGTACAGTACCAACGTTTAACGGTGACAAATAATGAACGCTGTATGTAGTCGTTTAACAAACTCTTGACCACCTGCTAAAGTTAGCTTAGCTTCCGTTTACTCGCAATAAATAGTGAAGCCAGCAGTGTCGCGCTGAATAAAGCGATTGACAGGTAGTTCGATACCGTATGTTAATGTAAACCAACCTTTGTGAACTATTCATAATTTAAACACAACACTGAACACGAAGCTAAATTAACACTGACACACGCCACATGTTTAGCTAGCGTTTCGCTGTCAAACAAACTCTTTCCAGCGGTTTTATTTCCAAAATTGAGTAGTGATATTTACCTTTTTGACCGACTGACCGACCGGTTTGAAAACGAGCACAGGCCGAACTATTCCTCACCGCCAACACTTCACTCTCTTCTGCGGCTGCTGTTCATAAACACAACGTCAACGTGTCGCACAAATAAGGCGTCATTTACCGCCACTCGTGTAAAAGGTAGGTCATTAATAACAGAAAAAAAGATAATGTTATACAATTTGATTTTTTATATATACAAGGTTAAAGCCTAACACAGAGAGAACACGTTAACACGTACATGTTTTTGTTAATTGATGTTTTTATTACACCATAAAGAAAAAACGAAACAAAACACAGATAGTACATCACAGTAGTACACAACACTAAGATAGGTTGCCAGAGATTTCGGATTAAATTACATAATAATGATGTCCGGCCAAGAAATCATTGTCACCATCTTTTGCGAGGGTTTCTGCTTTCATTGTGCTGGACAATTCTTTCACTAAATTATAGTTGTTACTGTTTATTCTTTGCTAAGTGTCCATGGGTTATCAGGTCATCTCCTTATGAAGCCCCTGCAGGGTTGAGGCTGCAAGTTCTGTTATTATTAGTCCCTCAGCCAATTATTCAAACAGACCTATTTAAACAATCTGATTTCCTTGTTTATGCTAGATATTGTGCTACTCCTGATTTTACTCTAACTCTGTACAGGCAAACTTCAACTTCCTTTAATATGAAACAGAATATATGTACAGTATTAAGGCTAAGCGTCCTCTCTTTCCACAATGACGTATTCTTATGAAGTTACTACTCGAATACGTTTTGTAATAGTTTGTATGTTTTATTTTATTGTCCCTTTATTCAGGTGGTAGGCTTTTAGCCAGATCATGTTCCCATTGTTGTTTTAATTGTATACATATTATTACAGGAGAAAAGGTAAGAAGTTATGGATGATTCAAATCAGAAAACCACCACCTAACCAACTTTGTGAGGTTACTTCAGGTTTGGCCCTGGATTTACAAGGTTAGAAAGGTGGTTCACTTAACCCATGAAGTAAATTGCCATGGTATATGTGGACAATGAGTATATTTTCATATGTCATTTTGAAGGATTTTGCCATTCCAGACATGTCATGTGTCCACTCTGGTTTTATAGAGAAACTCTAAGAACAGAGTTAAATTTATTAAATAATGACAAAATTTTGTTTTAATCATACAAAAACCCTTTGATTTCTAGCAGAATTCCTGTCAGCTTTGTTTGTACACTTTTGTTGTGTCACTGCAGCTCAGCACAACGTGAGGGGACCGTGACAATAATTGGATGTAATTACAAATGAATGTACCAGTCAGATTGACCTCATCTCCTCTCCCCTCTGTAAACAGTTGAGCATTATTATTGTATTTTTCCTCTGACTAACTTAAGGCAGAGCATAAAAAGATATCCTGGATATGCTTCCTAGTACAGACCCCAGGGCACTGTGGTTGTTTTGCTTGTGCTAGTTAACATGCTTCAGTCCCAGTATGAAACACGCAATAGTCATGTGTTGTTTCTTGTTTTTTTTTATTGCATTAATTTATGAGTTCAGTAAATCACATTCAAACATACATAACACACAGACACTACTTGCACCCAGTGCCCTCTTTTTGTCTCTCTCATGCTCTCTGTGCACACTATAACATGCAAACACACCCTAAATTATTTTCAACCACATTTGCACCCACATTCTCTGTAAAACACGAGTGAAACAGCAGTGAAAACATCAAATGAATTTAAAGCTGCCTCCACTAAGTGTTGCATAGATATTTCAGAGACACATCAACAAGTTAGTAATTGCAGGGTGACACACAAACACTCATCTTTCTTTGGATTACACATACACACACTCAAACTCACACAATCCCATCTTTTGCATAGTTGGGTTCACAAATGCCCAGTCAGCAGAATGTATTTGTAAATTATTCTGATCTAAACAAACAAAATATTTTGTGCAAGCATACATAAAGACTCAATCACCATTCAATACAGACTGCTGGTTTTTAGCAGTGATAATTTCCCCCTCCTTAATGAAGCAGTCATGGTCACATTGAAGAAAGGGTCAAATTTAGTGTTATAAATATTTTGTCAGTATTTAATGAAGAATCGCAAGTATACTTTTGTCAAAACCATATATATATGTATATGTATATATACATATATATATGTATATATATATATATATATATGTATGTATATATATATATATACATATATATATATATATATATATATATATGTATACATATTAACTAACTTAAAGACATACAGATGTGATTGTTGTTGCAGATTGTCATTCTCACAAGCAGGACACACGATTGACCTTTCGTGGTTGTCTCCATGCACCTTCACCTGGTCCTATAAATCAGTACAGCTTTATTTACCTATCAGTTGTAAATCCATTTGCAACTACGGGCTCATCCATTCAGTGTCATAATGTTGCTCCCCTTTCTTAGGTGCGCGTTTCCTGATAAGCTCTAATAATGCTCTCATAAGCCGGAGGTGGGGTCTGTGTAGCCTGGAAACCCCTCAGACCATTGTTCCCCCAAAATGACTCAGGTCTGGGTGGGGTGGCAGTCAGCTGGGCTGCACTGTGGGCCGATCCAGTCGTTGTGGTGAGAGTGGGTGTACGAGGCAGCGTGGTCTGGCTTCCCTCCTCTGCCTCTCTAGCGATTTGGCTGCACTGGAGCAGAGGGTGGAAAGTGGAGGCCCTGAAGCTGGATTTGTGCCCCAGTGGGTCAATGTGATCTGGGGAGGAAGTCTGGCGATGGAAGCTAAAGGCGGCACTGATCAAACTGTTGTTGCTGCGCCGGTCATAGCTGCTGTTGCGGTTAAAGCCCGGGCGGTTGCGCGAGGGGGTGCGTGATTGGTGAGGTGGGCGGCGGGTGATGCTGGCAGAGCCTGCTCTCCGTCTGGACATCCAGGTCAAGATCACGTAAACCAGAGCCCCCAAAAGCAGGCCCACCGCAATGGACACACAGAAAGCTATGATCAGAGGGACTGTCAAGAGAGAAATATATCAATGTGGATATTTTATGGTTTGCGCTGCAGTATTTTTTCATCAATATTTTCAAAACATCTTCCAAAGTCTTTGTTTCTACATGATTATTTTCATATCTCTTCCACTCAAAATGTTTTTGTGAGGGGCAAAATAGCACTGTACAAGCATGACATCTAATTGCACTTTATCCCTAATAACAGTACTTTTTTATCATCCCCTGGAAGTGGAAGGAATTTTAATTAGAATCTTTGGCCTCACCAAGATTACAAAAAAACATCTGTTTGTAACAAGTGGAGTATTGCCAGCAGTGTTTTACAAGATTGTGTGTCTTGACAAAGTAATAACAGGCTTTAATCTTAAAGGAGAAAGTCCTTTGGAGACAACAAACCCCATTGCTTTTTTCCCCCCACAAAAAAGGCACTGACTTTTGCTCAGTGCGTCTTGCTTTGGAAGCAGTTCCAGTATGAGTGTGCTTGAGAGAAGAGAGAGAATGCGGTGGCTACGACAAATCCCTCTGGACTTTTGTCAAAGAAAACAAATCACTTTCCTTTCAAAACAGTTATATGTAACAAAAAAATAAATAAAAAATATCAAACTTATTTTGCTACCAACCCATATTTCCACTGCAGTGTTTCTGTGACTTTCAGAAAGGGAAAGCAGACACTGGTCAAAAATCATCTGGAAATTACATTTAGGAAAGCATACACAAAGTAGCAGCACCTTATAGACCTGAACTCAGTGTTTTTGGAAACTGAGAACGGTTTCTTTGACTATTGTAATTTGTTTGATCAAGTACTCTACAAAAGGACCCAGACTCTTGTACTTTATCTACTCCAAGGGCGATTAAAGCTTAAGTTTCATAGGGTACAGGAGTGTCAATCAGAGAGACCACATGAAAAAGACCAGCTAAGAGAGACGGGAAATTAGAAAAACTCACCCGCATCAAAAGACTCAAGTATTTCCAGAAAGAGATTTGTGTTGTTCTCAGCCATGACTTAATCGTTTCCCTTTGAGAAGAAGAGAGATTTAACACAGTCTTTATTTTACTCTCTTCTTCTCCCTGCTCCTCTTCTGTCAGTTCTTTCTCGTCTTTTTGTTTTCCTTATGGGTTTTCCTGTCTTTCTGTCTCCCCTCTTTCCGTCTCTCACTTTCTCCCTCCTCGACCCTTGCTCACTTTCTCTGTCAGTATGTCTGTGTCCCTCAGAGAAAGCCTCAGCCTAGAGGCACACAGGGACTGGCAGCAAACTCTGGCAGTCCTCTTGTTTATGGAAGCGGAAAACTACACTGTCACGTTTCCTGCTTTTCTGCTTGAAATTAGCAACAGGAGTGGCTTATCTGTACGGGACAGAGATCCTGGAGGTGGGGAGACGGGGTGTTGTTGTAATCACTTCCTGCCCCATCATTTCCTTCAGGTTGATTAATGTAATTCATTATCACCCCAAAGTCATTCTTCAGCTTGGAAAGTGCACCACAGCCACCAGTGTTTTTATTCCTCGAAGGGACTATAGATATTTAAATTTTTTCGTGATTTTTTTTTTTCCCCCTCCCACCACAGAGACCACAGGCAACAGTTTTGCCATTAGCTGCAGGAGAAGTTAGAGTCCTGTGTCTCAAATGGTTGTTAAAGGCCAAACCACAGCTTGAATTGATGGTGGCAATACTGTAAATGCTTCTAATGCTCGGGTGTACTCGAGCAAAAAAAACAAAACAAAAATACACTACACTGGAGCATTTCTGAGTGTTCCAGATGTTCTGATACGCTACATCTTTGTTAGTAAGTTCAGTCTTTCCGTAATGTCTGCCAGGTCTGCAATCCCCTCACAGGACGTCTGGTCCTTTTTCACTTGAGGTCAACCAGTAAAAACATTGTAGTTTGATAAGATAGAAAAGCAGTACAGTAACTCAGATATACTTTAAACACACCAACATGTTCTACGTTTGAAAGCTTTTCTCTATCCACGACGAATCAAGATACAGTGAATAAAACGTAACATGAGGAGCATGTTAGTCCTCATTGATCTCACATTGTTTTACACTGTAAAACACTGTTTTAATCCCCCCCAGACAAATCTGCAAGCTCATCAGTAAAGTTGTGAGGAAGGATGCGAGTAGTTGTATTGGTATGTTTCTAATGTGGACCAGCTCGTTTTCTCCGTCAGCATTGGATTCAAACCTTAATCAAGTCAACATATGAGTCTCATTCAGTAATACGAATCCAAACAAAAAATCTTTTAGTTTATTTTATGAAGCTGTTGACTACTTTCACTCTCAGAGAAAGACAATAGCGCAGTTATAGGTTGTAGAATGCTTTATTCATCCCTGTGGGGAAATGTAACAATATTTTCCCTCTGCTGTAATGAAATCACACACACACAAAAACATCTAGTTTCAATTAATCAATGTCCTCTGAAGATAGTGGCTTTTTCTACATAGGGTTTTACTCTGTATTTGCTCTGCTATTAAATGTTGTATGGATTGTATAAAATATTGTAAGAGGCAAGATGGTAAAATTAAATGTTACTGTGTGTTTCTCACTACAGTATTTATTTGTCTTTGACCAGTAGATGGAGCTATTCTCCACCATAATTTCACAGCACATCTCATGAGCAGCAGGATCATTGATCAAATGCTGTCCAACATTAAACAATTGGTCTTTTTAATATACTGGTTATTAGATAACACACACATACACTAAGTCATCCATCTTGTATTTTTTTGTAGAAAAAGCACTGCAGGATTTTGATACTTATTACTTTGTGCAGCTTAATCTATTTATGTTTTTAGTCGGCCACAACTCAAGGCAATAACTGGGCAATAAGTGTTGCAAAAACCTTTGTCAAAGTCGTTTATTGTCAATTTCAGCTGCATTTACAAGACACACAGAGGAATTGAAATAAAGTTTTCCCCAGCCCCGTAAGGTGTAGTCTGGTATATATAAATAAATATAATTAATAAATTAAAATATAACAACAGGCAATGTGCAAATTCAGCATCTACCCTGGGTATCCAGTACATTGGGCTGCAAACAGTCAATAAAATGTTTTAATAGCCTTTGTAACTATAATGATAAGTCAGTGCAAAATTTAGATCGCTGCTTTTACGCAACATTAAACAGAATTGCAGAACACTTACTCCCCCTTTTGACATTATGTTCATTGTAACTTGCAAGTTGATGGCAAACTTTCTGATGAGATTTAACTGATGACCATGCAAAGGGATTACAACACTGACGGTCCCGGTCTCAGGTCCCTGCCTGTGCAATGATTAGATAAGAAAATGGGTTCTGACAGGGAAGGGTTTGTCCATCATTGGAAGATTTCCTGTCGGCCCACATGCTTTGTCCGTTCTCTCTGCTGCAGCAGTGTCTCGTCTCTCTTTTGCTGAATGTGTTTGGTCCTGAGGGGCTCTGGATGGTAGAGGTCACCCCGAGCCGAGCTGCGTAAAAAATGTAGGAATCAGCAGTCTGTCCCTGCTGCAGAGGAGCCGAGCGATCCAGCTGAATCCCGCAATGTTTCATCTTATGGCAAGGCTAACAGCTGATTCGAACAGCTTAAACACAAAATCATCTGTTTATTCATCTGTTTAGGATGATGTGATTGGTTTTGCCCCTGGCCTTGCGCTCACAATTGTGGTTTGGTCTGCCTGTTATTTAAATGTAAAGATACATTTGTCCTCATTATGACTTATATTATTGCTCATAACCTGTAGTCTGTATTGAAATGTAGAAAAACATACATGTTGGTGAGCTTTGCAAATAATACCATAGTTTTTTCTTTCTGGGAGTGAGAGCTTTTCCTGTTGAATAATTCCTCATGTCATCACTGTTGGCAAACTCTGCATTAGACAGACAAATAACAATAATAATAATGATAATGGTAATAATAACAATAACAATAACAATAATAATAATAGAACTAAACATCTAGACTCAGAAATCCATTGTGGAGGAATGTTTCTGTTTTCTTAAAGATTGACTTTCATTAGTTCAACGTCATCCACCTGATATTATAACCACTGCCTTAACCCTCATGCAACCTTAGAAGAGAATAGTTTTCTTCACCTTAAGTGCAAACAATATACAGTGTCTAATACTGCTATTAGATATTGAATATAATATTCAATATAATATATTCACTTTTCACTTTCACTTAAGTGCCAGAAATGTCCCATCTGATTCAACAGATTTTTTTTTTTTTTTTTAAACCAACAGCGGTCCTAACCATAAAAATAGAAATATTCAATTATATTCAGTGTTTTCTAAATAGGGTTTTACTGGTCATTTACAATACAACAGTGTCACCTGCTGGATTACCATGAAAGATACATGTATGCCAAACAGAGGAAAATGGGTCAAAATCATGAGGAATAGTAAAAAATAAATAAAAAAAAATAAAAAAATTGAGGCCAGGACCTTAGAATAATAAGCGCAGTATAAGCATGAAAACATGGAATGAATGGTTTTATGTTCTATAGACAGAGATAATGGTAAAGAATTGAACAATTTGGTTTACACGGTTTATTATAGACATGTCACTCAGACAGATACAAACCTTTGGGAAATGTCATGCCATATGCATTATTCACACAGACAAAATTATGGAGAAAAAATGCTGTAAAAAGACCCTAGGGTTGCATGAAAGTTAATGACACAAAGCCTTTCCACAAATTAATCTCTGAAGCAGATGCTGCAAATATGTACATACAGGACATCACTGAATTAAATCTTTGCAGTCTGTCATTTGCTAAAACTTGAGTCGAGGACTTGCCATTAATGATCGTCTATCAACTTTTATCTTTTCCATGCCCACTCCTCTGCCCCTCACTTTAATGAATGTCAATGTGGCCTGGACGGCGACGCTCCACCTTTCAGCTCCTCTAAAAGCTCTGCTGAGATGATGATGAAAGGACTTGTCTAATGGGATTGCACATCGCGATAAGTGCTCACAGTCGAATGGTTCATTACATCTCCATTCTGAATCTCAAAGAGTGGCATTGATCTACTGACGGGCAGCTATACCATGCATGTAGAGTTTGGTTGGCACAGGTATTTTTGATTATTGATTATTTTACTTATGTTAGGGGTTTTCATTCCTTCTGCAAATTCCAAGTCATGTTTTAAGATACTTTTGCTGCGTCTGCTCCATGTTGTTATTTCTAAAATTCAATTTGTGAAATGGAACAAATTCCCCTTTAACCTGTGCAGCAGAAATGCAGACTGCAGTGATGATGTCATGAGATACAGTAAATCCTGGATCTGCTCAGTGCAGTTAATGATGCTGCAACCCGTTGGTTCACTACATTAATCTCGTTCTAACGGGAAACATAAACACAAAATGAAAGTACAACATAAGAAAAGGTGTCTTTCGAGAAGTAATTTGCTACGTTAGTCCAACGGGAGAAGTTATTATGTTTGCCCATATAGATTTGGTAGATTTGGAATATTTCTATTCTAAGGACAGTGAGGAGGACACATGAAGAAACAGACCTAGAGACTCCAGTCCACTTTAGAAGATGTCAATATATTTCTGGGTGACGGAAGAAAAGAAACACTGGCTATTCAACGAGTATTGTGATTTTTGAATTATAATAAATGAATGATTCAACAAATTTAGACTACAAAGTCACTAGAGAGTGTCATACAACCATAACTGAAAGTCAAAATGTCCAGGTATCAGTTGTGTACCTTCAAATGTTGACTTTTCTGTACACAATTGCAGGAACGTCTAAATGTTAATTATGTTTTAGGTGAATTTATTTTTGTGTTGTTAAACACTGTCCTCCTTTTTGTTCTCTCTCTCTCTTCCACACTCACAAACACAACAGACTCAGGGCTCACAGTTTTCAGAAGCAGTCCAGAGACGAGACCTGGCACGTCATTGGTCCTGATGTCTCAAAGAGACGGAAGAGCCAAGCCTTCTGATTGGACAGCAGGTGGCAGTGCATGCAGAGAAGGAAGCTGTCCTATCTGCAGAAGTACAATGCGAGGGAGGGGAGCACTGAGGTGTTCAACACACTCACTCACACACACATGCATGCTCTCATACATACAGTGTGGACTTACATCATCATCATCACTGGGGGAGGAGCTTCAGTGAGTATGAGGATTGCAGACTGCTACTGCAACAGGGATGATCTGAGAGGTGAAGTACTAACATGGACAGTTAGTCAGCCTTGACATCCTGCATGCAGTGTGAAGACATGAACCAGAGTGTAGCCCAGAGTGAGTCCTTGTCAGAGCGGGACTGGAATTGATGCGCAGGAGTTGCGACGTGACTTCAGTGACCTTAGGACATGGCATCACCCCGGCACTACGGACACTCTTCCCGGGATATCACCAATGTGATGCAGAAGCTGCAAGGTAAGTGCTAAAATGCTTACTCACACTGCTCCCCCGCGGTTTGCAGCATTTATAGAGGTGACCTGGTGCTTAGCATGACACAGCAAAAAGCAGTCTGAGATACAGACACAGTAAAAATGCTCATGGACCTGTGAGTTTTATCTCTGGAGTGTTGGAATTCAAGTTTATACAGCTCACCAAATATGTGCTATGATGTGAAGGACAAGAATGGGATATGCAATGTCACAGCACACAGTATAACACTGGGCATTTTTGGGTTGTTATCATTTCTCTGACATTCGATTGCTGTCAAAGCTTTAGTTTGATCTGCATTTTTTGAGTTGTTGTTTTTCTGGGAATGCATGCAGCTGTTTGTGCACAGAATTGACAAGTATGGCAGAATATGGCATAAAAATAGATGATGATTTGCTTTTTGCTTCAACAAATGCGAATGAGGTCATGTCAGCCGCTGTGTGACAGAGACTGTGTTGTCTGTGTTTATGTGCGCACATGCTTGTTGTGTATGTGGCGGGGTTAATGTGCATAATGTGACAATCAGATCCTTATCCTACTGTACATACTTTCCAACTAACACTGGCTAAAAACAAGCTATGTTTACACTTTCTAACCTCTGCAATATAAGAATAAATAATTGCTAGAACATAAATTCTACATTATATTTTTAGTGTATGTAGACTTAAATGATGCGACCACGTTGTTTTTTGTCCTATAACACTTTCACAAGTCTCCTCTCTGAAGCAGTGAATGTCTTTGTGGCAAAATATAACACACATAACAACATACTGAGACAAGTGGACTAAAGGCACTTTAGAGGAAAGTCAGGTGACACTAGAGCTGAGATCCAATATGGCTGCTCCCTGGGTTTAGGCTTCTGAGGTGGCAGTTTCTGTGAAAGCTGAGAACAGCATCAGCAGCCACGTGGCTCCGCTGCATCACTCTGTGCAGGTGTGGGTGCACACTTTGAATCCTGATTGCACCGTGGCTGATCTAAATTTAGCAGCATCCCCCTAAGCAGCCTCTACAGTGTGAAGACAGATTGATGCCGATACAAAGTGAGAATTATTTCAATTTTTGGATGCAGCATCTCACTCAAAAATGAGACACTGTTGTGGGTGTTGAGCTGCATAATTATTTTAACAGCCCCAGAGAAATTTGGTGTTTCTGGATATCTTGTAGCTAAGAAGGTACAGTATATGTAGAGAATATGCAGCACAAGGTGTATATATATATATAAAAGGTATTCTATAAAAGAAATAGAGAAAAAACCCACGGAACGGCAGTTCTCTAAGCAAAAAAAAGCCTTGTTGATGCCAGAGGTCAGAGGAGAACAGCCAGACTGATCCACTTTGAATCATGAAGCAGAAGACTACTCGACTACCACTCCTGCTACTTTGTTAGGTGTCCTGTGTCCCTTATAAAGTGACATTTGAGTGTAAATTAGACAGTTTACACAGTTTAAGTGTGACGTGTTCTAAAAATAACTTCCTGTGATTTGGACGTGTCTGTCTAATGGCTCGTGAAACCCTTTTTCTAATTACACCCGAATAGTCGTTGCTTTGTTGTCGCTTGTAAGCTTCTTAAGTGTCTTGTTGCCATGGTAACAATTAAATATGGATACATTTAGGGTGTTTGGGAACAACATTTCCTTAAAATAGCAGCGTGTGCTACACATCACAGACAGCCAGTTAATGGTGAACCATTTACATGTGCCATTTACATCCTGCTTGAAGCCTTGAGCACAGACGTACAGCAACATCACTGTGACATGTTGCCTGTGGGGTAAATGGATTTACTTGGACATTAGTTACAGTTTTTTTTTTTCCCCACGTGTCACTCTTTGTGTTATGTACAGCTCTCCTTTGAGCACATGATCACATTAGATTATTTACGGTGGGCACATGGGGTCTAATTTGACGTGTAATTTTGTTTTGATGTGTCCCAGTCGCCGTCCGTCTCTTGGGAGACAAGAACTGAACCTGTGATTATATCATCAAGACACTTTTGTACTTGCTATTTTCATCAGTGGGAACGTGAAATAACTGAAAGCGTTAATGGAACATACCCATTTTTACTCTTTGCTATACAGTGTTCCTATAGTTCTAGGTCCCACGTGTCAGCTCTTTCTTAAAAGGGCAGAACTACTTGCTTTTATTTTACAGGCTCATGTCTCATGACTGTGGGTTAATTGCTAAGAAAATTCAGTTCAGATATTTACCACATGCAAGTTAAATAGCGGCATCCAATACTTAGTATAACCTTTAAAGCCTGATTAGATCAGCGTTTAACTCCAACTCTAGAGAGAGGTTCGATGTTTTCACAAATTAGTCCCTCATCCTGCAGATCACCACATACCATGAAATGAAATATTCTCCCCTCAGGCTCACTTTAGAAGCTGTTAGTAGCCGCTCAATGCAACATCAAAACAATCAAAAGTTTTGCCCCAGTTCTGGGTCTGTGTTTGTCTCCCGTCAGCCATCTCTTTCAGTTGTACCTCTTTGTTGCCGTGAAAAAACAGCAATTAGTGACACCATATGGCAGAAAATGGCAAGGCCGCTTTGAACACCTTCCAGCCTGAACTCCTCCATATGCTGTGGAATTTGCCTGTTTGTTCTCTCTCATTAATAAGAAAATCCATGCACTCTTTTTCCCTTTTCCCCTTTTCACTTCTTCTCACCTGTTTTCTGTGTCGTGGGTGGCAGACAAACATCCACACCTACACCTTTGGGTTTTACCATCTGTTGACCTATTATGTGAGTAAGTGTGCTGGGTTTTGTTGCAACGGGAGCACCTGCTCGAGATTTTTGTACATAGGTTGTATGTAATGCTTGTATGTGATACTGGCTGATCAGATATTGTAGTAGATATTATGTTGTGCAAAGAAGAGTGACTGCATTTACATGTAAGGTATACAGTATGTAGTGTAGTTTCGTTTTGTCAATGAAGAGCTTGGAAACAAAAAGATGTGGAGAGTGTTAAGGTCAAGTTCAGGACACGGTGTCACAGTGAGAGTACTGGATTGATGAAACTGGAATGAAAGGCAGTTGAAAAGTAATAATCCTGGAAAACACAGGAAAGACAGAAGCAAAGAGAGAGCCCACACACCAGTTTGTAAGCTCTTGATTGCTTGTGGGACTGGCACAGATCCTCAGCTTGGCACAGGGCCAGGGTGACATCCTGTTGCCAGGGGCGACATTAAGGTTTGGCCATAGCCAAGGAAGGCCGAAGCAGACGGTCACCTTGAGCCATGCCAGCCTCCTGTTTAGTTCTGACACCACCATTTATCGTCCGCGGCACTGGACGCCGCGGCCCACACTCACACAGAGACACTGAAACTAACACAGGCTGTTAAATATAGCTGTAAATGATGCTTCTTTTTTCCCTCCCTATCACACCAGTGGGAGTCAGCAGTTTAGTCAAATGGTTAAAATGACCCAGAGCAAGTCTTTGAGACAGCTAGACCATTAACACGAAGCCATTACTCTGTGTAGCCCCAGAACTGTGGCGCTGTAGGGTCAGTGTGGGCTGGAACCAGAGATAGCATTTCTTAATGAACATTGATTATTGCTTATTTATGTACGTGAACACACTGATAAATGCTCCTAAAACACAAACACGGTGTGCTAAAATGGTTATTTGACAAACATTTGTTTTTTTTGATGACCTGTATCAGGTAATTAATATTTAGTTTATTACTTATTTTTATTTAAGGTAAACTATTTTGTATATAATGTGTACTGTTATGTTTTGTCAATAGAAGAAAAAAAAAGACTAGGCATTGAAGAGATTGGGCAGAAAATATTGGGCAAATAAAAGAGGAAAATAAAATAAAATTGGCATCATCAGATGCCAGCTGCCCTGATTTTTTTAAAGAGAAAAAAACCCCTACAGAATATCAGTCAACCTATTGATAGAACAAAAAGGACAAAAGGATATTTATTCTGAAGCTTCTTCTCCTTATCAAGATTGTATTTATGACTCTTGTCATATAACAGTAAACACATGTTAAGAGCTTATTGGTGGTGTTCGCTTTCGCCTCTGCTTCTGTAACAGAACATTATATCTTTGATAAAATGGTTTATTTGTGCATGTGTGTCTTCAGACTAATGGGTATTTGTGCTACATGCTACTTTGTCAGTGACAGTTTCTATTGCCGATCAGATTATAATCTCTTTCAGTTTGACAGTCATTGAGGGTTTGAGTGACAGATCACAAGATTAGTGTCACTGAGGGACTCACCCATTCAATATGTAGCCCTCATCTACTCAGAACCCCCCTTTTAAAGGTTACACCCTCATGAAGGTTGTAAATGTATCCCAACATTAGGTCACCAAAGAAAATAACATGCATAAGCTTCTATTTTTAATCAGCTACTGCGATGCAAGTTAAAGGCGTATTTACAGAACGGTGTCTTAAATGGTCCAGTTACCCCTGTAGATTCAGAATTACCGCTTTAGGCCAGACCGTTTCCATGATACTGTCAGCATTTCTGTGCGACCTGTTATCCTTTCTCTGAGATCAAGGCATCAGATAGTTTTGATGGACATACGCAACAATGTCCTCACAGATAAAATCCAGACACCTGAGACTGTGACCCTAAGACACATTCAGTCTCCGCCTGTTATACTTTTGATTCTCATGCATTCCGTTATCTTTCACCCACAGAAACCTCTGTCCCCCTTTTTTCTCCTGTCACGGTGTGATTGGACGGTGGAAAACTCTGCCTCTGGCGGTCCATTCACTACTTGAAGGGTTTTTAAATAGAGGTCAGATCATGATGCCCTAAACTCCTGAGAGGTCAGCTGGCCAGATAATGTGATCATTTCAGCATACCTAAGCCAGGAGTGAAAAAAAGGTCATTCACAATTTTTTTATTTAATCTGTTTAGAGCACCAGATAAATTGAGTTAATGGAAATAAGTATGCCAAACTTTGTCTGAACCGAGTTTCATCGCTCAATGTTATCTATTTTATCTGTATGACAAGGTGGATGTAGTCTTGCTGTTTGCTTGTGATGCAAACCAGGAAGTAAGAATATATTATTAGAGCTGCCACTAACGATTATTTCCATAACCGATTCATCTGTCGTTTATTTTCTCGATTAATCGTTTGGTCCATAAAATGCTGAAAAATATTGATTAGTGTTTGTCACACCTGGAAATGATGTTGTTCTCAAATCTTGTTTTGTCCACAACCCTAAATGACTCAGTTTTAATGATTTCTTATATGTTATATGAAGCAAAGAAACCACGCAATATTAGTTGACGTTTAATTTAGTAATCGATTAATAATCGTTTACTTGAGTCAGCTCTATATGTCAGCCTTATCAAATGTAAACATTTTTCTGAGGAGTTCATGTTCTTATTCACTAGTTTCAGGTTTTATTTAAAAGAAAATGATGTCAATTTTGTAAATGACTGTGTGTTCCCATTTAGAGGACAATAGACAATTAAGGACAGAACATATAAGTGGACACCAGTGTGATTGACAGCTGGTATTTTCCAATAGGTGTCTGTTGTAGGTGATCATTTTAAAATTTCAAAATCTAAACATGATGCTTGCCAAACACTAAATCTAAACGGTAGTTTGGATTCTTGTGGGTGATGTCATGACCATTTTCCACTTGAAGCAAACACATCTTGTACATAACTGTCGAAAACAAAACAAAAAACCTTTCTTTCTCAGCTGTTTACTCATCTAGCGCCATTGTTAACCCCTCCTGGATATTTCTAGAGACAGGGAATCCATCGTTTACTTCGCTGAAAAATCTAAATCCATGGAAATGCTGTATCAAAGAAATATCCTGTTGTGACGTCTCACTGTGGGGCTTCTTGCTCCAGACACAAACACAACCTGCCACCTGACAAAACAAACCCCTGTGTTTTTAATAACCCAAGAATGTTCACGGAAGAACGAGCAAGCATTATCCATCATCATATAGAGGAAATTTAATGGGACAATTAACAATGTTTTTACAGAATAGCTTTATTAACGGTGCAGTTTATAACAATAAGGCAAACTACTCAGATTCATATTTATGAAGATGGCAGCCAGATAACCATGAATTCACTTAAGTGCTTGTATGGGACACTGTTTTGTAGATGATTCTGGCTCCGTTCCAGGCTACGTTTTTATTTCACAAGCAAAGATGAGACTTATAACTGAATTTACTGCTTGGGCCACTGTGATTTATTTAGTGTGCTGACGCCAGAGCTTTCGCTTTTCTTGTCTCTGAAATGTGTGGCGGGCCACTGAACCTGGATAAAGAGCTTAGACTGTCTGACCCACTCCTGCACTCCCACTCACACATAAAGCACTGCATGGATGGACACACCCACACCCACACACACACGGATAGGTTTGCACAGCTGTTCTTCTGAGGACTCTGCACTGACTTCCTCTCATATGGACAGCCTAAACAAAGCCTTATCCCTAACTGCATCCATAACCAGTTAATACCTAACCCCAATCTTAACCTAACCACAATTTAAATCTTTGCTCTAAACTTAACCAGTTTCTCAGAAATGGAGTTCTGTCTCATTAGGACTCAGTTTTGGTCTACTGGTCCTGACAAGGTCAGTGTTAATGCCAGAAAAGATCCTAAAGAAGTAACAAATACACACACACACACACACACATACTTATGCATAGGGAGCGCTGCGTTGGAAAGCTGAAAATATCTTGTCAAAGCCAAAATTGAGTCTTTTTAATAGGTGTTTTTTTTGTGGCACTGAGCTGTGTTTTTAATATGACCTACATTGTCACCAGTGAAATAGACACTTTATATTAGCTCTATCATATTCAGTCTGTTTGCATGTGGTGTCAATTTTGTTTGATTTGGCTGAATATATTTCCCATGATAGAAATTGTGGCTCTAATCCAGTGTATTTCAGTGTTTCACTGGTTTGCCACGAGTCTGTATTTGAGTGCATGCATCTCTGTCGGAAAAGCTAAGAATAAAATTCAAATTTTCTTCCTTTGTTTCAGAAGAAAAACCTAATATTTCAACATTTTTCACTTCAACTCTCTTGCATTCTCCTCTGCCTCGTTGCTTTTTATGAGTGTGTTAGTACTGCAGGTGTTGAGATTTATATCAGTAGCCCGGCTTGAATGAACACTGTTCGCTGCATATTTGGACATTTATGTCAACGACACAGTGCCGTCTCTGCACATCTGCTGCTGAAAAGGGTGTGATGGTGCTTGAAAGAGGAAACGGGTTGTTTTGATAATCACTTTGACTTGTTCCCTCCTTCTTACTCTCTTTAATGTGGTGTCATTATTACTGAAATGTAATTAGCTATGCTAATTGGCTGGCATTTGGACTTCCGTCTCGGCACTTATGGTGAGACTGGTAAAAAATGTGCTGTAAATGAATTGGGCTCACAAATGGTGAGAGGTTGAATGGCAATGTGAGGTTTGAGTGGAGATGTTGAGGGTACTGTAGAGGATGTTTTTTTTCTAAGAGCATGCTGAGGGCTAAAGTGCTCCGGTGAAAGTGCAGAGAAGGTTTTTTTTTAATTAGGAATTGTTTGGGGTGAAAGGGAAAAGCTGGAATTAGGAAGTGGATAAGGAAGCTTTTTGGGGAAAAGTAAATGGGCAGAAAACCCACACAAATCTGTCCCAAATCCTTTTGTGTGTCAGTGGATGTGTGAGAGAGCATTACACAGTGCATCTGAAGCACACAAAAAAGCCATCCATTTAGTTCATGATAGCTATAACAGGCATGTTCCATTAATGTTGTCCTGCAGAGCAAAATGCATTATGGTTAGAGAAACCCTAAAAAATGTTTTCCCATATTGCAGTCTTATACCAGCATGGTACGATACAGTTCTTTGCATTTAAATATCCACCGGCTTGAATAATATTAAGATGGTATAATTGAATTAATGCATTACTGAATTAATACTTGACAGCTGAGTGTGTAACCTTGTACAGTTTGTGGGAGGAGTGCCTGCTCATATCTCGGTGAGCATAATAAGGGCTTGTGAGTCATTAATAGATTAAGAGAGAGCAGAGATGCTCAAGTGCAGAACAGGGTCATCAGCAATTTGAGAAGCAGAGCTTATGCTGAGCTTTTTCATTTTTACTCTCCTCATATGTTCCGTCTTGCCTTCCCTTGTCTCGTCTGCTCTCATCTAGACTTCACCGCCTTCAGTATCGTCTCAGATCAGACAGACACAAGGTGAACTTTACATACTCAAAGCTTTTCTTATCCACTAGGTGGCGCTGTGTCTCTACACTCCTCTTATTAGACTAAGTAAGAGGTCTTGGCTGCTCAGAAAGAAAACCCAAATATCCTTAGGGTGAATAGATTATGATACGAGCAGAAGCAGTGTTTTTCCACCCTGCATGAGGCTGTTTGTTTTTCCTGTAATGACTGAAAAGAGGCTGTTCCGTCTCTCCTCGCGAGGCCTCGCACCCCACAGCCATACCTGTGTGAACGTCAGGCACTGACCCACATCCAACCTCCACAACCTCTACAACCTCGGAGAGGGATCAGGGGTTTGTAGGGCTGCCAGGGGCTACATTCGGGATCCATACCAGCTGAGGTTCAGTCTGTTTTAACCCTCTACAGCCTCCTACCCCCTCCTCTTGGATAGACTGGAACACTCATGAGGTCTGCAGCCCTAAGGAGTCTGTCGGCTTTTTCTAGCACAAACAGTGAATGTGAAAACGATTGTCTCCTTTCAGCTTACTGTGTTCAGTGTCAATGTGTTGTGTGTGTGTTTGTGTGTATATATGCACCTGCTCACCTTCCATTTCTTTCATCTCCCATGGTGAAGACTAATCAGTCCCAGGAATCCTCACCATCTTGTTTTGATTTTGTCCCCGGGTTATTTTTCTAAACAGTTTAGCTCTCCAGGGAATGTCAGCCTTATTCTTTGCGCTCTACTGTACGGCTGGAAGAGTTACCTGAAGTGTACGAGGAAAGAAATCCTGTGTTTTAATTGACCACTTTCACCATCCATGACTACTGTAATTGGTCTGTGTTTTCTGTTGCTTCATTATTAATTTACTATATTACATAAGAATCACTGACAGAGTGTTAGGATTCTTGTTGACAGGTTCAGCACCTTGGATAGTTCCTTCACACTTTGAACCGAAGTGGAGCCGTCACTGACAGCATATGAGCTGAGTAGTTGCAAACGGCAGCCTATGAAGAACAATACGTGCTGGTTTTTGTGGCTCTCGTGCTGTACATGCCAAAGGGGAATTATTTTCTTACGATAATATTATTCAGTTTGTGCAATGTGAATATCTCACTGGATTCTGCTTTGCACCGCTGTCTAAAGTAAGGCAGTGAAGTGAGGCAATGTATATGTAAATACGAAACAGTACTGCATGAATATTTCTTTTAACTCGTGCTTGCAGCCCATCTGTGATACACACGCGCACACACACACAGGCACAGTCACAGAAACCTTTGCGTATATGTAGAAATGTAAAAATGGACGCTGACAGATATTCGTTTCAAAGACAGAACTGTGGAAAAGGCTCATGAAGGCACCAAAGTGGCCACTCTCAGGACTGCTGAAGGGAGGAGTGTCACCAGCACTGTGATTATCAGCAGACAGATAGTGGATGACAGCTGCCATTGGTTATTGATGACTTTCATAATTAAAATCCCTTATGGGGGGAACCCAAAAGAACAAAAGAGAAAATCACACAAATGATGAATGGCCCTTTCATCTTTAAGGCTGATATAAGACTTATCATGCTATTCCGCATGAATATTGCTTTCCAAGAAATTCTCTGATTATGGCTTAAAGGAAAAGCCCAGTGCTTTAAATATTTTCAGACATCCTACTGCCTGTATGCCTAAATATGAGGAAAATGGGCAGTTGAAATGCAAACAGGGGTCAGTCAGACTAGACTAGACAGTGAAAAGAAGTAGTCAAAATATTGAAAATGTAGCATGTCCTTGTATAATTTTGCTGCAGTTGTAAATGGATTGTGTACATTTTTGGCACTGTTACTCAGGTTTTTCTAGATGTTTTTTTTTTACATTTGGAGAGAGTCTTTAAATGCTGGCTTCACAGTATTTGGACAAAGAATAGTGTCCTTGTCTTTTGGGGTTTGTTTCCATCTGGTGTGCTAATAAAGTTTTATGAGTATTAGCACCTTTTTCCATCCACAGCAATACAGATTGTATGATCGGATTTCATGCTTCAATATTCAGGGTATTCTTTGCCATTTGTACACGCTCAGTTACTTTACGGGTGCTTAGGATTTTTTTGTGCAAGCTTCTTGAGTCAGCAGTATAAGAGAGTGGTAGTAAGCAGAAAAAGTAATAAGGAAACAAAGAAAGCTGGACACTCCATAAAAGTGTTTTAATTTAAATATTCTCAAAAACCATAACACAAAATACACTTGCAATCTGCAGAATTATTTGAAGTATATTGCACACAGTTATATTGCATTTGTTTATTTTTAATTTACCATAGTTAACATTGTTTTCTTTGTTTTGTACTTCCTTACACTTAAAACTCTGATCTTGCTGCATAATATATTGTGTATATTACGTGCTGTTTTACATCCAAGAAAATGTGTGCTCCTCCACTGTATACTCAAAACATTCCTCCTTCCCCCGTAGGAGACAAACAGACACATGTTCTGTACACGACTGACTGAGATGAAAGTGTCTGCTCTGAAGAGAGTACAGTAACAGATCAGACAGGAACGACTGCCAGTGGTATTCTGCTCCCCTGCAGGCTCTGTGAAGCAGAAAGCTGCAAGCCTCAGAGCCCTGCATGTCATGAATGTCAGCAACGCATAGGGGATTCCTGCACGTCTGATGATCCTGATGTTGTGTTTGAGTGTGTAAGTCTGTGTGCGCATGATGCCGTCAGAGCAGCGCTTCCACGTCCTTCTCTCCATACGTGCTAAACGGTCCCCACCTACCACCACTTAGTTCTCCTTCTCCACATCAGGACAGGGCTGCTGTGACATCATACATTCCCACAACTCTGATTGGCTGGCCATTGGAGGGAAGTGGATTGTTCCCGCAGCCTATAGTGAGAAATTAGGAGAGAGAGAGAGAGAGAGAGAGACTGAGGTAGAGGGTGTTTGTGAGAGAGAGGGAGAGAGATGGAGAGAGAGAGAGAGAGAGAGAGAGGTTGTAAGGGACGAGGCAAGTAAGATTGATGCTGAGGCAAGCCGGCACTGCACTGCTGTCTCTCTCACACACACATGCACACACAGTCTTTGCATCACACATACACACACACACACTCCCAAGCTGCTTAACAGGCAGGAAAAACACAGACTCTGGCTGAGTCTGCAGCCTGGTACTGCAGGACAGGACAGAGGACACCAAGAAGTACAAGAGGAGAGGAGAACCAGAGGGAGAAACCCTCTTGCCTGCTTCATCTCCGAGCAACAGTTCCATCGCTGTCATCTGGGAGGTCCAGGGCTCTGGGGAGTCCTTTAAAGACAAGCTCCCAAAAAGAGGGGGGGAGGCAGCAAGGGCAGGAGCAAGGGCAAGTGAGGCTTCTCCTGGAAGTTACCGTGGATGTCTTCTCAGCATCCTAATGAAAACAGGCGGGAACAGAGGCGTAGTGTCGCGTACAAGATGGCACGGCGAGCAGGGGGCGAAGCCTCCCCAAAAAAGAACACATCCCTCAACCTGGTGACAGGCTTCTTCCACTACCTCCGCGGTGAGTGGCACACTGTGTTTGCATGTCTCTGAGAGTGTGAGAAAAAGAAGGAAAGTACACTCTGTATGGTCATGCTTGCTGTGGGTGTGTGTGATTTAGCGTGGCACTGCAGTATGGACTGTACGTGCCTACTGTATGGGAGTGTGTGCATTTTGCAGTTCAGTTTCCCTGTGGAGCAGATTTTTTTTTTGTGGGTGTGGTGAATTTTAAGCAAAATGGGCCACCATTTAAAGGGGGGCGTTTCTACCTTGGCAGAGTATGGGTCTTTCTGTTTGTATGTGTGTTCTGCGGTTGCTGAGATCTGAGAGTACAGCAGGTGAAGGAGGCATATCCCAAAGAGAAGTAGCAGCTCACTGTGTCACAGCACAGTGGGCAGATGTCAAACTGTTTGATTTCTTATCCCTCTGTCTGACCCTGTAGCTGCGTGCCTGTCAGCTCATCAGTATCTCGAAACAATGCCTTCAACATTCTGTCTGCCTGCTTCTCTGAGTGTCTCACTGTTTGATAGATTAGATTCGGTGAGACTCATTAACACAATCTTTTGTCAGTTTCTTGTCACTTATCTCAAAAATCCTGGGGGGTTGAGTAAAATCCTAGAATGTGTTTGGATGCTTGTTTTTTACAGCTTGTTTGGGCATGTACACCCTTCTCTGAGACAGAGAACCACATTTGAACTGCATTTCATTCAGGTCATTTGTGGGTGGTCAGAGTGAGAAAATCCAGGGGCTGCGGATAAAACTAATGATGATGCAGGCAACACTAGTCGAGAGGTAATCAAGTGTGTTAAAGCGCTGCTGCGATACTTGGCTGCTGAGGACGACTGATTCTCTTTGTGATATTGAAAGAATGTGAGTATTTGTGTGTGTGTGTGTGTGTGGAGAAGTGTTGCTGAGTGTGTGTGTGTGTGCATGTGTGTGTGTGCGCACAGTTCAAAGTCACCTCGTCCCTGAGACTGAGAGGCTGGCACCACGTACGTGCAGACATGTTCTCTGTCACATGTTCCTGCTATAGGATTTTGAGAGGCTTTTCTCATTCTGATCCAATATCACTGCCCATCAATAATTGATCATTCCAGGACCCAATTGTAAGATTAATTCACAGAACGGACTATGTGTGAAAGTATCTGCATTATGTATGAACGACCCCTGTACCAATCCCACATTTGCAGATACACTTTACTGCTCATATGTGCCCACAATACCCAGTGACACACTAACCAACTTCAGTGTAATCAAAGCGTCAGCATTTTTTATGAGGTAGAGGAAAGCACCCTGTCAGACGTCCTCTCCCGCTGATAACGTGCTTATCTAAAGGATATTGCTTTGTGTCACAGATGGTACTGAAAATAAGCATTGTCACTGTCAGTCACGTGACAATTGATAGTCTCCTCATGAGTCCCAGATTGACTGCACATCTGTTTATCATGTTATCGCAGGATATCTCCGTTTCAGTGGCTTCAACGATTTATTACAAATACATTTGGTTTATTATAAAATACAAAACCAATAGTTTGCAAAAGTTCTTCACAAAACAGGAAAGCAAATATGATTGCAAATATGAAGCCAAAAAGGGCGTAAAACCAAAATGTATTGCTATTTTTTAAATTACATTATGGAATGGTGCAAATATGCTTTTGTTTAAAACGTAGGTAACACAAACTTGGTGCAGGAGCACATCTGTGCTGGGGAGCAATGGGCGGTTAGGGACCTTGCTCTGGGGCAGCTCAGCCCTTGACCTGTTGTGGGATTCGAACCTGCAACCCTCAGGCTATAAGCCCATTTCCATTTTGATTTTTTGTGATAAACAAGTGAATTTAAATTATATGTGCATATACAGTGTATGGATATGCATGTTTTTTTTCCTTGTTTGTTATCTTCCTCATAAGTGTTGTGTATTTGGGGGATAATAAAAAAACAGCATATTCAAGCACTTTGCTTCTATCCGAGTCCATTCTGTAACTGTTTGACCTTGTTTATGCTGTTTGCACAGATGCAAACAGCATAAACAAGCATAAACAGCATAAATAAGCCCTACTACTACTGCTACCAATTGTACTTATAATAATACTGCTGGTACTACAACTACGAGAATGAATTAGTTAGTCCTTGGTATGTAACACTTAACAAAATATATGGTTTTGGTTTGGTTCAAATTTTCACTTTTTGAGCAACGATTTGGTTCATACCTTGTTATTTCCTCTGAAATCTCATGTGCTTGTAATATTATCATACTGAACAGTGTTTTTTCATTGCATTTTTATATTGCTTGTCTAAAATTACATTGGGCACATTGGGCTCAACAGGCAGCAGACACAATGGGTTTTATCTGAGTTTTATATTCCCTCATTTGTATCACAATATGCGATTGTGGATGTTATTGGCTTTGGTCTAAAAACAAAAAAAAAAACAACAACGGCAAAATGACATGCACAGCCATTAAACACATTTTGAAGTGTGCTGGATCAATCAAACATTTTCACAACAGCGAAAGGGAATAAAAAGATCCGCCCACCTGCCAGTGATGTGTTGAGAACAACAGGCTTTTTCTCAGACTCTCCTCCTCTCCTTTTGCGCTAAAAAGCCTGAATAAAAAAAATGACCATTATTATTCTAATACAATATCTGCACTCGTGAGAGACAACAAGGCTTGATTTATGTCTTTTTCTCATTTAAGGGAAGTGGCTTTTTAGGGTACATGTCGTCAGCAGATATCTGCTCTATTGATTGTGTGTTGATTAAATGGGCTTTATTGCTGTAGCCGCCAACACTGTTGTAGCAACAGATCATGTGCTTCCTCTGCAGAAATGAATGAAAAATCCTTATGTAGATCATTGCAGACACACCTGTCATCGTATGGGAAAAGCTACTGCCCTTCTATCATCTAAAGGGCATTTTTAGAGCAGGTTGTCTGTCCACACTTATAACAGTCCAGCTATTGAAAATGTCATCTTAAAATGTCAAATGCCTTCTCTTACCACATCAGATAGTTTGGGTTGTTTTTTTTGACAGCAAACAGTAATAATATCAAAGTTAATTTGAATCTGCAAACCACATTGACGATCAAAACAATAGACAAAGTGTTTTAATCCCCTTTGTTTATCATTGCACGTGACTGATAGTGATGCTCTGGGCTCTGATTCACAGATGAGCAGGAGGCAGTGCAGAAAAGGACATTCACGAAATGGATCAATTCCCACTTGGCAAAGGTAAGAGAGTATTGTTTGTACTGTTATTGTTTCTCTAAATAGACACTAGTGCTCCTATTTGAGGATTAAAACATCCCCTCCTTCCACGTTGCTCGCCGTGACATTTGCTCCATTTCTAAAACACACTGTGGAGCTGGTCATGAGACAGCCAAAGCCATGCACACGCACACACATCAAATCTTATGCCTAGTCTGCACGTAGGCAGGTATTTTTATAAACTGAGATTTTTCCTTCTTTTTTTAATAACTCGTTCCACACAAAGAAATGCAAAAACACATTGTTAAGTGAACCGGTTGCAATGTAAATGTATCTGTAACACCTTGTTAGTTGATCAGGAGTCAGGAATGCAAACACCAACACACACAGTGGGAAAGGATAATTGTTTGTTCGCTGTGATAAAATCACACTGTTATACAAAGTGAACAAAACACATGAAGACTGGGAGTCGTGTGAATTCAATCACTACACAAGACATCGTTGGAATTTTCCATGTTAAATTCTACACTGGTAGTTAAGGGCCACTTGTTTCCTTTTAGGGTGGAGTCATGTGACGTGAATGTGACAAAAATCAACGTAGGGGATGCTTTGGCTGATGAGAGCATACCAGTTTTTGCCCTGTCCATACTAAAATGCAGCACAGGGGTAGCATTTTTAACTCCATTTTTAGGTCTCTAATACACTGTCATTGTGTGGAACGACAGGTGCATTTGCAACAGAATTGATGTATGTTTAAACAAAAACGGATTAGTGTGGATGTAGTGTTACTCGCATGCCTTTCATATTTCTTCTTTATTCGTCCAATCTCAAATAGCTTGTAGCAAGGATTTACTACCTCTCTAATTATCTCGTTCACATTGCAGCATTTAATACAGTGTAGTTTTTTCCCCCTGCAAGCTGTTGTCAGTAATTTAAGTCTTTGTAACCTGTAAGCCCTCTATCTCGGTGTGAGCCCATTTAGATTGCTCGGGATAACGGTTTTTAGTCAAAGTCTGCCCCTCATTTTCCTCCCCAAAGTGCTTGGACAACAGTATATCAGTTTCTTATACTAACCAATTAGACTTGACGCAGCCGCTACTGAGTGGGCTGCCGTATGTGTGTAATTATTGTATTTTTCTGCATTAGGTTCCTCGATTTAAACAATTACTGTCTGAATGGTGTGTCAGGAATGGATGGACAAGGCAAATGTGGCACGGTGTGACACAATTAAGTGTTATTTCAATCTGTGACGCTCTCTCAAGGTCCTATTTGAGTGTGACAGCTGTGGAGGCCTTGAACCGCAGTGACATGGAGCAGAAAATTCATTTGAAAAGGACTCCGAGGGGAATAAACCTTGACGTAACGTTAAATATGATGTCTCATAGCCATGCCAGCAGAAAATAACACATTGCCAAATATTTAAATGCCATGAATCTTTAACATATAGGATGAGAACATAGTTTATTTATTAAGGTGTTCTGACACAGTGGAGATGAGAATTTAGAGGACACCAAAGAGGAATTGACAAAGATCTGAATGAAAATGTTTTAAACAGTTTTTTGTTAGCTCTTGTGCAGAACTGGATCAATATTTAGATGTGTGAAGTAATGTATTTTCTTATATTTAGACTTGTGTTTTTTCCTGTTTTTTTGTTTATGCAAAGTTCAGCTAAATGCAGATGGAAGATTATGATCAATCTCCTCATCAAACTTTCCAAAAAAACAAAACAAAAACTAAACAAAAAGAAATTAGGAAAATTCACATTGCCCATATGCCTTAATATTCTGCTAAGAGAATTTGGTGGAACAACACGAATGAAAATGGTTTATAGTTATCTTGCAAATGTAATTCCAGTTCCATTTAAGTTCCCTTTAATTAACCAGTTCAACTAATCAATAGATTAGCGATACCATCACACTTCCCTCAGAAAAGATAACCATGTTTATGCCCCGTGCTTCTCCCTCTACCTAGTTGATCAAATTAGTTGCTTTCCTCCTCCTCCTCATTGCCCATCATGAAACTGCTTCACCTGATGCCTGATGTTGCCATAGTGACACCGATTGGCCCATATCTGTCTTCAAAAATGTCTAAGTAGTCATGGCAGAGAGCCTTTTGATGAGCAGGGGGCAAAAGTCACATCAGCTGATGCGGAGGATCGGTGGTAATAACACCATGCATTTCTTGATGATGTCCTCCTCCAGGCTGATATGGATAAAATTGCATCTTGTGGTTGTCTCACATTGAAACTCTAAAATGTACTATATAAAGATACTCGTAAGGCAGAGAAAAACTGTGAGAGTGAGGCAGACAGAAGGATAGAGAGTGGGAAGAGGCTTTAACAGTTGGTTTGGCTTTGCTCTCTGAGGGATGGATCATGCCCTTGGCTATGCAGATGATTAGGCCACTCCAGTTATCACAGGTCTTTAATACAGTGCCTAAAGGTATGTGATTAATCGTTAGGTGAGTTGAGACATGGCAAAAAGGATTCCTTTCTCTATCTCTCCCCTCCCCCTCACTTTTCTACTCTACAGGTATAACAAAAGAAGTCGTATGAGCCCTGTAAAGTAGTTTCTATGCGAGGGGATGTATTGAAGCTAGTAATTTATACAGAAGATTAATGGTTCTCATTACCCCTGAGAAGTTCACCAGATTAAGTCACCAGTTACAGTATAAACCAAAGGTAATAACTGTAGGAGAGCAGCAGGGTGCAACTTTTCTCTTTCATTTAAATTTCAAGATTTATGTGCCAATTCCATGTGTATATCTTGTTACAGTATTGGTTGCCTCTTCATTTTGCCCATTTTTGGTTTTAAAGTAAAAATCCGGCTTTCAAGTTTGAAGCGTGGAGGGGGACAGATTGGGGAGCGGGGGGGTTTACAGCAAACTGAGCCCAAGTTTCAATTTTGACAAATCCTTTCTGAGAAAGGATTTTAAGTTAAAGCTTAATTATGAAGTGGCCAGTTTGAACGGCAGTGGTCTCATCGTCTCTCAGCCGTTTTTTTCCAGGCAATCAGCTTTGGAGCTGTAATCGTTGAACCATGTGTTCTTAGAGATTACAGCAGCATTTAAGTGAAACTCCCCACTCCTCTCTTAGTGTTTACTTTCCTGCTAGCCTTTCGCCTGTTTTTGGTGGGGAAAGAGGATGAAGGAAGTGGATGACATTGTTCTACATGCTGAAGCCTAACCCAGCAAATAATGGCAAAAATGGTGATAGTTTGCATCTTCACCCACTGAGCTGTTAGCATGTTCATTTTCAGTACTCACTGTGCCAATTATGCTTATGACTCCCTGCCCAATTTCCTGTTATTTTTAATTTGCATCAATGGTTTGTCATATAGCCTACTAACATTTTTCCAGGCTGCATCTCAACAACCACTGGATAGATTACCCTGCAACAAGTAATTATGGCCCCATCACCTGTAGTCTTAATGGCCACTGAAAGTGCTTTACACTGCCAGTCACATACACCCATCTGCACACACATTCATGTGTCCATATACGTCTTTATCACATATTCACTCATTCAGCAATGATACATTGAGGGCGATATTTTTGTAGTTCAGTATCTTACACAAAAATACAGGGAACAAACCACTGTTAGTAGATAGCAGAGATGTTTGCATGCATTTATTCTCAGTCACAATATAATGAGAGAAAAACGGGAACCCAAAATGTCCCAAAATTGTGACATCGCGTGGGCAGCACAACGTTCAGAATATATCACTGTGAGAATAGGGTCCTTCAATCATACACAGTAAGTATAAAATTAGTTTCATGAGTCGTGTCATTATTTGCTGCTGCATTATGCTTAAATTCTAGCCGTTTAAATGTTGGGGAAAATAGGTGCCAAATATCGACTGCTAATTTAACGCACATGTATTTGAAATCAAAATGAAAACCCTTCAGTCTTCTCCTCATGTTCACCGCTCCCACTGTTGTTCCTAATGTTGATCTTTCAGAATCTACATTAGAGCACAAGAATATACTCAAACTCCTTTGCTTTACAGTCATAATCAATTATTACCCTGACACTCAACAGCAATCATCTCATTAAGCCTTTGATTTATTATTATTTTTTTGCAGCTCATGTGGTTAAGTAGCGGGAAATGGATATTACTTTCTTATTTTGTAATTAGTCAGAAATTTCCTCATTAGCTTTGGGATTATAATGAACAAATAGGTGAATTTAACTTCAATTAGCTTGTGGTATAATTTATCCTTTTGAAGGGTTCTTTGTAAGTGTTTCCTCTGTCAGTTTATGACAAGGCCATGAGTGCTTTCTGAATATTCTGATATCTAAAGCCATGAAATGACATTACACAAGGAATTAGTGAGGAGAGCCAGTGTATTTGGTAATTAATTTTGAAAGAAGAGAGGTTAGTGTCCCCTCTCTCTCTGCCTGCTGTCATCTTTCTCGCTGCCACTCTTCCTACTCAATTATACCCCTCCTATCGACTGTGGTGAGGGTTGTGTATTTCTCTCTCGCGCCACACACACACACTCGCACAACCACAGTCTCGTCTCTTTTTCCATCACTTCTATTGCTGCTAATCTCCCTGTGAATGGCTCGCTCATGAATGCCCCCTCCCTCTCTAAACCTCTCCTCAGCCGCAGCATGTGACTGTGCTTCAAGAGAAATCCTTGATGTGGCGTCAGGACTAAACAGAGATATGTGGATTTCCAAAGTCTGGGAGTCTGTGTCAGGTCAGGGATGAAGTCAGAGCGAAGGATGCAGTTTGAATCATCAGCATATTTTAGGATTTGAAGCCTCCATTCAGAACCTGCTGAGCCTCAGCTTATGGCTATAACTCTGTCTGTAGTACATTGCGCAGACAAACTCTTTTGGAGGTTCAACAAATTAGTTTCATGAGGATTTCCTCGATGTTTCACAAGTTGAAATTAAGTTCTTACAGTGTAATATATGTATTGTCCTCTGGTTTATTTATCCTCTGTGCCACTTAGAGAAGGATCACGTGTTGGAAAAACACCTCTTGCAACATAGTTTCAAATACATTGCAACAGCTATTAAGATTTAAAACCCAGGGCTTTGCATTCCAGGAGAAGTGAGAGTATGGCGTGGAACTTTTACGTAAACAGGACATTTATGTAACCAGTTTCAAATTTTCTCCACTGTTAAATGTCAAAAGCCAATTCTTAAATGTTGTTTTTTTTTTTTTGTTTGTTTGTTTTTTGGAATTTTAATTAGATAAAAAATACAGTACCTGAATCGGATACTGAAAAAAGAAAAACATCAAACTGAATACACCCCAAACTTCATGAAAATCCTGAAATAAATGCTTCAGCCATTTGTTGATAATGGCTTAATGGTTAAAATGTATATCCGAATAAATAGTTGTATCGAACCATTCCTACTTTGAAACAGAAACAGGAAAAAAGCAAATGAAGCACATGGGTATATATTTTTTTCAACACAGCATGTCCCACCTCTGGTGGTGAAAGACCTGTTTGAGGACATCAAGGATGGTGTGATGCTACTGGCCCTGCTTGAAATCCTCTCGGGACACAAACTGGTGAGTCTCATTTTTTAGTATTTTCTTCTTCTCACATTCCATGGTCTTTCTGGACTAAATATTGTTCACGTTGCATTGATACAACACAACTGAGCTCGGACAAATACAAGCAACTGTGTTGGTGTTTGTCTGTTTCTCTAAATGCTGCCACTTTATACTTTTTTTTTTTGACAAACCTAACGCAATGCATGTGAAATGTGCCAAATCACATGGAAAAAGCACATTGATCGGCTTTTATTAGGATGTTTGAACTGCAACAGAAAGCGCAAATTAACAAGGACGGATCAGAGTTCACACATACAACAGACAAAGGCATACACAGCTCGAGGATTTTACTTTCCGATATTGCCTAAGGTCTAAGCTCTCTACGTCCTATTGATCTGCCCGTTTATAGTCAAGCAGAGGTCTGATTGGATCGCTGTCTTTCTCATTTTATTTCTAAATCTATATTTTTGTTTCATGGTTTGAGTCCCTATTTGTATTTTCTGATAGTGCCTTTACTGTTCTTTGTGGGCCCTTAATTTCCATACATGTGTTACATTTCATACTGAAACAACATCTTGAATTATCCCCTTCATAATGCTGCTATTTTATTTCATCCACACACGTTTTGCCTCTCCTAAATCCCTTTGCTTTCCATCACCATTGTTCTCGGTTTTGCCTTCCAGCCATGTGAGCAAGGCAAGAAACTAAAGAGGATCCACTGGGTCGCTAACATCGGTACAGCACTCAACTTCCTTGAGGGTAGAAAGGTGAGAATTCAGGGTTTCTCTTTATGTTCTTTTTTTTCTTCTTCTTTTTCTTTGTTTTACCCCTGTTGCTGCTCTCCCCGCTCAGCTGCTGCCTTGTGGGTGCAAACGTTAAACCTTGACCTTCTGTAACCTGTTATCCCTCTTCCCCGTCTCTCACTCTCTCCACCTTTCAGCATGCCTCTTTTTATCATAATACTATGCATGCTCTGATTTTGTTCAGTAAATACATGAGATAGAATGAGAAACTAACTGCCATCTATTCATTTAATTTACTTCCTATATATCTTATATCATTAATTGCTGGACTTTAAACATTGCTCTCTATATTTTCCTGTCATTTTATCACCCAACAGCTCTCGAATATTCTTGTTTTCTTTGTGCCATCTGCTTATTTGTAAAAATACCATCATGGTACACAGCTCTTTTTACCAAAATTAGATCCCAAAAACTGCTCAGGGACATTTTTGGTTGAAATAACCGAACTGCATCAAATGCCTCTATGTGCGATTTTAAAAACGTCTTAAAAGCGTCTTCTGGCTTGTCCTTGGATATACATAAATAAAGCCATAAGTATGAGCTGGTGTCTGCAGGGACATTGATTTGTCTTCCTCAAGTGTGACATGGGTTAAAACCCGTAAATCCTGCACCAGTAATCTGCAGTCTGGAGATGAGACATCATTGTGCACTCCTATGCTGTTTCATATGTGTGTTTGTATGTAAATATTTCTAAAACATATTTACAATCTCCCTTTAGAGGCCAAATCTCATTATACCTGCATGTTTATCTCTTGTATCATTTAAGAATTTTGATAAAAATCACATGCGAGGCATGAGGATGTTTACCACTTCATAAATTATATTTGCAAACTGCTGAAACCCTGTCCCCCATCCTCACATACGTGAACTTCACAAAATATGCTTTGATTACTATCTATTTATGTCTCTTCAAACACATCAACTGATAGCATCTGAGCATGTGCTCATAACGCCTCTATTAACCATTCCAGCCTCACATTTCTGTCTTGAATTGCCTGGTTAACGTGCTGCGTTTTCTAATATGAAACCTCATATTGTAAGTGTAAGTATCAGCCACTATTCCATGCTTCCCCACGTCGCCCTAGCCTGTCCTCAATCCCCCCCCTCCCATGCTTGTTCACCTATATGTGGGGTGACATGTATTACCATGTGATGACCTGTTGTGCAGCAGCGCCTCAGTAACAACCCCCTGTGATAATATAGAATACCTCATCATATCACAGGATAGCAGCTCCCCCCAACCCGTGTACCAGCTTCTGTCTGTCCGTCTCTGCAGGATATAATCCCTGTTGCCTGTGTTGTGGCGATAGATCGCTGCTCTCAGCGAACCACTCCAGTTATCTTACCTCTGAGATGTTGCACTATCTGCCATCTCATAGTCAATGAGGCGTATCCCTTCAATCAAAATCACCCAGAGCACTCCTAAATGCCTCCTCTCTGGCTCACTTTCTCCCTCTCTTTCTTCTCTTTTTTTTCTTATGTGCCCTCCAGTCGGCCTACAGAGGATCTCCGGTCAGTATTCATAATATTACTGCACTATATATTATAGAGGACCTATAGATAGTAGCACTTTGGATTATACCCATATATTGTTCATTTTGTGTAGACATTGTGTGAAACTGAATAAACTGGAATCTGGACTTATTTTTGACTTGTTATGAGATACTGAAATACTGCATGTTGTGTTTTTGACACAGATCAAGCTCGTCAACATCAACTCCACAGACATTGTCGATGGACGACCATCCATCGTGCTGGGATTGATGTGGACCATAATCCTTTACTTCCAGGTAACATTGCCCTCAGTTAATTTACACTGAAATAAAAGACACAGTGTCAAGTGCAACAAATCTAATTCAGTGTGTTATGTATGTATGACAGTGTGTTACTTACTTTTTAAATAAGCAATGATGCAAAACAAGGAGAAATTTTACATTAATATAGATTTTCTGATTTGTTAACTGAGAAACTGCAAATATCTTCATTCATGCATACAAATAAATTGTTAGCAACTGCTCAGCTGGCTAGGCTGAAGTTAAATTATACACTTTGTGATTGCACATATTTTGATTATTTTTCTACGCATGGCTGATTTTATGAAGGGTTGATAAATCTTTCATCAAGATCACATGTATAGAAGAAAACAATATTTTAAGCAAAGGCTATATTATGTGAAGTGAAAGTGTAATTGTGTGGTGAAGTCAGTACAGTTGGCCAATGCGCCACGAACTTGAATATAAAGTATTCTATTTCCAAGGTCTTCAAGGCACGATGCATAAAGCACACTGTAAAGCATTTGAAATGATGACTAATTTATTTTTTAGGCACCACGTATCAATGAAAGGTATCAGATGCCAAAAACCGCTTTCCAACATTGTTGACTTGGATGGCAGTACCCATTTTAAACTCAAGTTGCATATTTTTCATAAAGCCCATTTTAAGTAGTAGCAAACGTTTCAAGGATAGAAATGATTCCACAGTAAATGTGTGGTTTAAAGAGTAGCTGTGTTGGCTGGTTTTCTACAGATTGAAGAGCTAACCAGTAGCCTACCGGCGCTCCAGGCAAGCAGCACCTCCTCACTGGACAGCTCCAACAGCAGCACTGAGGCCACCAGCCCACCTGTCAAAAGAAAACTCCTCCCACCTCAGGGTGGAGTCAGGAAGGCTTTATTGAGATGGGTTCAGCAATCGGCCACCAAGTATGTGGCCTGTATAAATGTCCCTGTTTAAAAGATTTCTAATATATCACCACTCTATGTTAGAATCAAAATAATTTTCTCAAAGCCCCAGTACTGCAAGTGATGTCAATGTAAACCTTGTGATCTTTTGTCTTCTCCAGACGTGTTGGGCTCGAGGTGAAAGACTTTGGCCCCAGCTGGCGCACAGGTTTAGCATTCTTTGCAGTTATCCATTCCCTCCGGCCCGATCTAGTTGACATGGACCATGTATTGGGCAGGCCCAACCGTGAAAATCTGCAGGAAGCCTTTTCATTGGCTGAGACTGAGTTAGGCATCCCACAACTTCTTGACCCAGAAGGTAAATCCATCAACAATTCATGAAGCATTTCATAGAGGATGTCTTTGTTGACTATGTTGATAAAAACTGATTTGAACAAATCTTGGGTCAGATAAGAACTGACAAATTCTGCACTGCTTCATCTTTTACCCCGTTTGCATTTACCCCACATAAATGTGTAGGATTTAGGATTTGTGTGTTTTTTGGAATGCAATAATACAATAATGGATATCTATCGCAGCATCAAATGTGCACCTCGGTGTCAGTGCCAAACACCATCTGTGCTCCTTCACGGCTGTCCTTCAGAATGAACTCTGACAAATCAAGCTTGACATCAGTGTAATTAAGGTCCATTAGACTATGAGATTCCGCATGGTGAAACCACCTAATCAAACCTGGACACCGATCTGAAAATTTGAAAGTTCTTTTCATAAATAGATATGTCCGTCAAACATGTTTTTATTTTCTGAAACCGTTGAAGAGTTATCCGCATGCCTCAACTTGATTGCATTCATTTTGTTCCCTGCTCAGATGTTGACGTTGACAAGCCTGATGAGAAATCCATTATGACATATGTGGCCCAGTTCCTGAAGCATCATCCTGACCGAAAGCAAAGCGACTCAGACGGACATCCTCAAGATGAGGTGATCTATCTGTCTATTTGTCTGTCTAGATTTGGATACATCATTCATTGTCCTCTGTCGTTCTTCATCCTTAATGTTTCGTCTTTCTTTTAAATTGTTAGTTTGTGTGCCAGACCACAGCTGTGACATACTTATAAATAAACATACAGTATAAAAATTGCCTTTTTTTTTTCGATCAGTTAGTTTCAAAGTGAAGCATGTAATGGTGGGCATTATCCAGTAATTATCCGTGGGTTGCTTCAACTTACCCAAGTGCAAGGCGGGGAGGCTTCCGTCATGGTCCATTAAAGTAAAAGACAGAACAATTATAGAGAAGTGAATTTCGTTAATTGAAATTTTGCAAAATGCTTTCTAAAATGCCCTGAGAGTAGGTTAAAACAAACAAGTAATTCCTCTTGTCATGTGACTTCAGGCCTGGCAGAGCGTTGCTTGTTTCATGTCTTTTCTTGTATCTCTCTCTCTCTCTCTCTCTCTCTCTCTCTCTCTCTCACTCTCTCTCTCTCTCTGTCTGGTGTCCATGTGTGGTGACTGCTTTCCTGTGGTTGCTTTGCTGGCCTCTGCCCTACAGCGTCTTGCTCCTCGCGATATAGAGGAAATGTTAGAGGTAGGTTATTTAGTAACTTAAGGTCACAGGGGGCAGCTTTTCCATATTTCCTCCCAACCCAATGCAATTAGCACACATGTGCATTCATGGTCTCCATATACATTTGATTTGTGGCTCCTCTATTAGATTACAGTGTGGCTGTTTACTAAACTGTGTCCAGATCAGTATAAACTTACTTTTTCCATGATAAAACATGAGCCTCTGGCTTTATATGTTTTACCTGATGCCACAGGGTTCGTAAACCATGATAACAAAAGGAATTCCCCCATAATAAGATGTGATATTATAATTATTAATGTTTCCACCTTGTGCTATGGCTCCTGGTTCCATTAGCATGAAAATTACAGCCTCTGGCGATTGCGGTGTGCATTGATACAGCATATTTGATGGAAAGCTTGCAAATGGAGGATGCCTGTTTTTAAGGTTAACAGTGTCAGGATCTGTGATGTGCTGTGACGCTGATGTGCTAACCACTTGCTTGTGATGTTTCTTGCATCACTGAAGAGGCTTTTTGGGCTGTGTTTCACAACTGCTTTGTTCTAGTTCTTGCTACCGCACAAGTGTTTGTCCTGTTTATTCTCTTTCAGTGAAAGAGCGTCAGTTGGCAATTGTGTTTTCATACAAAGTGTTTTAAAGGTATAGTGTGCAACATTTAGGAGGATTTATTAGCAGAAATTGAATAATAGCTTTAAAATAAAAATAAACACATTTGTAGCCTTAGAATAAGCCTTTGATATGTAAAAGTCTTGCATAACAGATGACTCTATCTTGCGCCACCATGTTTTTGCAGCAGCCTGAATTGACAAACCAGGATAATTTTTCAAACGAAGAACAATGATATCCTTTTTGCCTTAGTTCCCAGATGTACTTGGGAAACAGAGGGATGAGCAGCGTAATCATGTTACAATCTTCAGTCTCACTATTGCATATCGCTAATTCTTTCACACTGATCCTTTTATTATTCAAATAAAAAGTTACTGTGGTAATGGATAAAGTGCTTTCAATTTTAACTAGTAAATTGCCATATAAAATAAAGTGTGTTCTTCCTACGGGAACCAATATGAGGGGAAAAAGGAAGAGTCTGAATTAACTGTCACACTGTCTTTTGAGTGGCATAGTATTTTCGTCATGGTGACTGAAATGTTAGTGGGGGGTGGTGGGGGGGTTGGCAGTTCTTGGCTCCTGACATTTCATCCTACAGGGAGAAACTAAGGATTAGGAGGAGGAAGTTAAATAGTACATGCTGTGCTCCCTCTTCCCCCCCTTCACTCATTTCCACAGTCTCTCGAACATACATCTGGTTAATATATTTTTCTCTCCATTTTCTCTTAAACCCTTTTCTTTTCTTTTTATTTTTTTCTCCCTGTGCACTTTTCAATGTCCATGTCCGTCTTTCCATGTTTCTCTCACCCCTCCGCTAACAATTTGCCCCCACCTCCTACAGAGAGAGCAGCGAAAGAGCCTGAGGGAGCTTAAAATGTGGCTCGACCAGCTGGAGAGAGATGCAGTGCAGACTCAGGGGACTAGGGGCAATCTCACTCAACAGTACCAGGTTAGTGTCTGTGCGTGTGTGTGTGTGTGTGCTCTGTTTGAACTGGGCACATGGGCACAGACGCTCCTATTATTAGCTTAATCAGTGGGACTACACTGTGGGAATCAGATGGCAGCCGTCATATTTTGAGTCAATCTGGCTTATTCCACCAAGCCTCGGGATACATTCCATATTCAACAGCATGTGGGATATTCCCATTTTCCTTAACGCATTATTCAGAACATTCTGAGAATCTGAGGCAAAAAAAAAAGAGGATCAGCAGTCAGACGTGTTGATTTTGAACAGATTTAATTCCATTTTTCCTTTTCAGTCGTTTAAGAGTCTTCGTGTCCAGTTGGAGATGACGAGGAAACAGGTAGAGGGAGCTTTACAGTCCACTCAGAGAGACGGGATACTGACTGTGGATCAGGCTCTGGTCAAACAAGCCTGGGAAAGGGCCTCCAATAGGGTGAGCGGAGCAATTGTTGAAAATTAATCTGTCTCCTATTTATAATAAATAATATATTTATTTATCTAAGACAAATTGATGAAGCAGAAACCATACATTAGATGTGCTGCACAGTTTATTATCAGCATGTGATCTCCAGTTTTGATGTTAAGTATTCCACTCTGTGTTTTTCTACACATCAGCTCCTGGACTGGCATCTACACCTGGACAGGTCTCTCCCTGCTCCACTTGACATGGTGGGAGAGTGGCTGCATGAGGCTGAAGGAGCGATGCGACAAGAGATCACCGCCCAACAAGCACACGATGTAACAGCAAAGACTGTGCACAGAGCTTTGGAGCAACACAAGGTTAGCATGAAGGGATTCTGAGAGAAAACAATAAAACAGTATAGTTAAGCAGTTGTATGCAATTATTTCTAAACAGAAAAACAGTATTTTTTTTTTTTTTTATGTTCACTTGCTTTGTGTTTTCACATGGCGCAGGATGTGTTGAAGAACTTGGAAAGTCACCAGCAGGTCCTTCAAAGGATCCATATGGACAGAAGTGTCGATGGAGTTCCTGTTCCCTCAGAGCAACTCCAAGACATGGCTGAGAGGTGGGAAAGACTCCTGTCAGTTTTTCTTTTTTTCTTCTTGCAATCGAAATAAATACTGACGTCATAGACAAATTTAATGTAATTATACTTACTTTTTGTGATTTTACATTCTGCTTCATCAAAGGGAAAACAGAATGTGAGAGTCAAGCTGTTGGTCTGAATGTCAAATGCTAATTTCAAATTTTTTTGTAGGATGAATTTTATCTCTACATCCTCCAGTATCCACCTGGCAAAGATGGAGTTCTTGGAAAACAAACACCACATGCAGGCCTTTCTTGGTCTCGCAGAGACCAAGCTCAAATCCTGGATCATCAAATATGGCCGTCAGGAGTCCGTCGAACTGATGCTCCACAACTATGTCGTAAGCACAGTCTTGTTCTTCAGAATCACCATACAGACCCTTATGGGTGGTGTATTTAACACAAGTCATAAGGTTCTTCAATTAATTCCCATTATACAGTATAATATCTGTGCTTTAGTTGTGTTGCTGTTCATCCCTTATGATGTTGTTATGTCATCATTGTCATTTAACATGTTGTAACATTGCCTCTTTTTCTGTCAGTCATTTGTGGAGAAGCAACATTTCTTTGAAAATTATGAAGCATTGTTCCAATCGCTGAAACACTCTGCTGAGTCCTACGTCAGCGCTGACAGCTCAGGTGAGCATTAAAAAATATTTTAAATTTTAAAAAAAAGTGCTTTCATTTAAAATTCATTTAATTCAGTTTTCTATATATCTATCCTTTTCTAATCTACTTAATGATGAGGAAACCTGTCATGTTTTGACATATTTCTCTCATTACGCGTTCTGCTCTTTTTTGATTAGTATGTAATCAGTAGACTGCACGACACAACGACACACCTCCGAGGTCAGAATGACAATAACCAGTCCATCAAGGACTCGGCCCTTTCATTATCAGCAGTAACCGTAGAAACTGAGTTTGATCCAGGGCGCCGTATAGATAACTGATTCAAGGCTCAAACATCCCTGGAGATGTACACTCTGATGTTCTCAGAGACAGATAGAGTTAACTGCCCCCCTTTTTAAGGCTTATGTCCAGAGATGTTACAACAGAGTTTATTAACTTGTGTAATGGAAATGTATAGAGCCATGTCAGGCTTTGCAAGTACATATTTTCTAAGTATAGCACAGGAAAAAATAGCACAGGTTTGAGGGTTGAAGATATGACTGCTAATATGTTAGTGTCTGCCTGGCTCTCTCACCCAATCTCACTGATTCACCAGGTTTTGACAATTAATTCCCCTGCATAGGCCATCATCTGTCTCCTGAAACCTCATTATCCGGCTCACAAACTTTCCACCACACCTAAAATATACCGACACTGCAGTAAAACATTCCTGCACTTGATTGGGACTATTTTCCACACTGGTCTAATACGTCCAGAAATATTAAGTTGAGGGATTTTTCACTATAAGTGTTCACTTAATCACTAATTGTCCACAAACTTATACGATCTTATTGCATAGTCAGTGCGAATTATATTTATGTCCTTGGGATAGATAGATAGATAGATAGATAGATAGACAGACAAATAGACAGATAGACTTTATTATTAAAAGACAGACAACACACAAAGAAATAAAAGCAAACACAATAAAAAGACCCCTAACGATATGTTTTCAGAAGGCTGTTATACCAGTGTTTCTAAAGCTGAAATGTGCAACAAATGTTTTGGTTTTTTTCAAACTGACCAGATTACTCCTACATGTGCTGTCTGACAGTGAATATCTCACCATTGTATGGTATATCCAAACTTTATTTTTTTACTGTCAACAGCTCAGTAACTAGTGGAGTGTTCTCCTGCAGGTGTTTAGTCTTCCCCCTGTCTGGTTTTCTCAGCTTGGTGGAAGGGGGGAGTCTGCAGGCTACAGCTAAATGAGGTTCTTCCACTCTCAGCTCTCAGTGGGGAATACGACCCCATTTGCTAGTTAGGGGCTGCTCCACTTCTGCACGTCTCTGGGCGCAGACTGAGCTAACTTTTTGGCTTCAGGGTTGCGCTGCTTTAGGGTATGCAGAGCAGAGAAGTGAGATGTGGCAGGAAATCAGGACAGCCTAGACTTGATTGGACGAGCCCACAAATGAACAGTCCCCCCACTCACCACACAAGCAGAGGCCCTGCTGTTAGTTCACACCATGGGCTCAGAATGCCTGGATGACAGATAATTTGGTTGTATTTAAATATATTCAAAATTGTATAGTTATTTTATGACACCAACACAGTGAGGGCTGGATTCAAAATAAGTTTTTTTTCACTTTTTTTCTTGTTTTAAATAGTAAACTGAGGAAGGACAGGAAGAATGGGACATTGATATGTCACACAGAAATAAATCTATTAAAATCAACAGAAGCAGTGTGTTAATGATCATTCCTATGTACACAGGGCTGTCCTTGTTTAAGTACTATTACCCACATGGAATAACAGTCATGGGTCAATTTTTAAAAAATATTGCTTGGTGTTTACTTTTCTGACAATAAAAATGATGTATCTCTCCTCTAGTGGATGAGGGTGAGATGGGAGTGCGCAGGTTCATGCGTGAGGTGGTGACTCAGTGGAGGAGTCTGTCCATGGAGCTTCGCAGTGTGAGGAGCATGCTGGAGGAGGTGATGTCAAACTGGGAGCGGTACAGCTCCATTGTGGCCTCCTTACAGGTCTGGCTGGAGGATGCAGAAGAAGCCCTGAGCCAACCAGAAAACAATAAGAGGGTACAAGAGGGAATTTTGAATTTGAATTTTGAAGAGTGATGGAGAAACTCATACACTTTTGTTGTTGTTGTTTTTTTTTTATTAAAAGACCCATTATACATGCAGCTATTTAATGGACTTACATGCCGCAGTGTTGTCGTAATCAAATGTACGTCAGGCCAGTTTCTAGCTTTTACTTTACAAAAGTGGAATTCTATTAGCGTTATCCACTCATACATCAAATGATCTCCTTGACTTACAACAAGCCACCAAGGATGTTCCAGTTGTCACATTGCCATGGTTACTTCAGATTCACATCCCCACTAAGGATTAGAGGCCTAATTACCCCACTTTTTTATTGTCCTTTCCTTGAATCCCCTTCTTTGTTTCCTTTTGATTAGTTGTCTTTGTTTCTTTCTTTGACACTCTGTCTTTGTTTTATTCTTTGTTTCACTTCATTTTTTTTGTTTCTTGCTTCCTTTTATCATGTCTTGTTTCTCCTCCAGGAGTTTTTCAGGAATCTCAGCCACTGGATGGATCAACATGCAACCATGAACGACTCAGGGAACTTTCTCATTGAAACGTGTGATGAGACTGTGTCCCTTGAGATCAAGCAGCAGTTACTCATCTTGAATGGACGTTGGAGAGACCTCTTCCTCAATGTCAAACAAGTAAAGGAAAAAACACAACAACTATAAATACTGTATGTTACACAGAAAGCAGAATTGGGTCGAATGACATTACACAGCTAGGATAAACCTAGGAGACTTGTATTATTTATATACAAGTTTTAATTTGGGTTTGGGTTTTGGCACTGATGCATTCAGTCCAGAAAAAGGTTGCTAAGTCTGTATTATCTTACTTCTTGTTGCAGTTTGCTAGAGTTGAGGAGCTGGAGAGGTGGCGAAAAGACCACATGAAGGCTGTGTTGGCCCTGAAGGAGCTGCTGGACACAGCAGAGGCCAAACTCAACGCTCCTGTTCAAGTGTCTTTCCTTAATGTGAGAAGCTTTCTGCAGGAAGTGGAGGTGAGGAAAACAAACCCCTATCACATGAGACATATTATTTCTTATCGTGCAATTCCATTCAGTATTTCAGGTCTGATGCAGTTGAGGCACAACTTAATTAGCATGGATCATATCTGTTCCAAGTTAAGTAGATAATGAATCATAAGCAGAATTTAAGGCTGTAATAAATCAGTGGTCCAAGACTCAATTACTCTGTGCAGGGTGGTGTAAATTTTCATTTAGGTATTCTTTTCCCATCGGGATTACAAATGGTCAACTCTTGAGGTAAAAACATTACCATAGAAAATACACATTTTTCCCAGTTGTACCTCCGAGTGAATAATAATCTTTATTGACTTTATTTACAATTCATGGCTGTTATGAAGTCACACCTTCACGCTACTATCTATAATTATTGCCAAAAGCAATCTGATGAAAGCACATTTATTTTGAGAATGTGTAAGATTACCCAATGCTTCCACGTCTCATCTCAGAATACAAAGCAAAAGGTTGTCTCCATGGAGACAAGTCAGTACAAGTTAGCAGCCCGCAGTGCTCAGCTCCTTGCCAAGGATGCACCCCAGGATGAGGCTGCTAGGGTCATGGCAACTATGACAACCGCCAAAAGTCAGCTGAGTAAGGTTGGTATCATTTAAGTATACTTAATTCAGCTGAAGTATTCTTTTTTAAAGCAACACATCTCTCAAGTGTATATTTTTTCTAAACATCTCACTGACAGATAATTTTTATGTCACTGTTCAATAACCTCTATGTTACGTCTCCAGGTGAGAGAGCGATGTCCCTCACTAGTGAGAGAGTGTCAAGTTATTTTGCCACTATTGGAGGAGATGGAGAAACTCATCAGTGCTTTTTACCAAGCCCTGGAGCGGGCCAGTCGCATCACTTCTGCTGCAGGAGACCCAGACTCACAGGCTCAGACCCAGAACAAACAAAAATGGCAGGTCAGACATGACGAAAATGCAAGTATTTAACTGAAGTAGTAAGGTTGAAGCCTTCTCTATTTTTTATAGTGTTGGCTGTCAGTCTGCACTTGTGCGCACAGTCTTGAAAGGAAGTTCTGAGCCTTAATAGAGTACTCACATTCACCCATCTTTAGCTCATATTTATCAAAAATATCATAGTTAATAAAAAGGTCATTATGTCATTATTATGAATTCATAGTCGATCTGGCATTTTCCTTCCAACTTCCTCAGGACTTATTAAACCAGCAGCAGAACTGTAAACGATGTCTGTCAGTGATTGAGAGGAATCACCACACTGTGCAGAGGACGCTCTCCTCCAGTAAGGCTCTCCGAAACTTTGACCTGTCGCTGCTCCAAAAGAGAGTGACGGAAATACAGAGCTCAGCACAGGTGAGCATTATTTGCACATACTTTTACCTACAGGTACCAGATTGCTGCACAATTATTACATTACCAGCGACACTCATCAGATTAATGAGATTATAACACAACAACTAAACACCCATGAGGCAACACTGCCCATGTAGCCTGTGTGTCTCATTTCCATTTCCATCTCATGAGTCTCATTACACTGTTTCATGTAATACAAATCAAATAATGAAACAATATTACCAAGGAAACAAATTAAACCACCACTACCTGGTTTCCCTCTGCTCAGGTTTTGTTAAAGGAGGTTGAAGAATGGAGAAGACGGGAAGAGGCCAACAACTGCCTGAGGAGAAGATTTGAGGAATCGAGACAAGAACTGGAAAGGGTGCTGAAGAAAGCTCAGAGCTACTTGAGAGAATCTGGAGATGCTGAGGATCTACTTAAGAAACACTCTGTAAGCTAGAATGTAGCCGTCTACTATAAGTATAGCACAGGAGTGATACAGGAGTGATACAGTAAATCTTGTTGTCACATTACTAATGGTTAAAACTGCAGTGCATAACCTTTGAATGTAAACCCAATGTGTGCTAGATTCATACCACTCTCAAAAAAAAGTTCACACAATGCTGATTAAGCCTATCAGCTCCACATGACTGTGTTTCTCAGTATAGCAGTGTATAGATCTCATGTTGCCCAGCAACACGTCTGCACTGTGCACAGGAAGTAATTCATTCTATCAATCTATCCATCCATCCATTCATCCAATGCAGGATTTTTTTGGCCAACTGGATCAGCGACTACTGAGTGTGTTTCTGAAGGCGTGTGATGAGCTGACCGACATCCTACCACTGGAGGAACAACAAGGACTGCAAGATACTGTCCGCAGACTGCACAAACACTGGAAGGTCAGCGGTCACCATGATTTAACACTCTCACTAATTACTGCACGTCTCTTGAGGCACATAGTCGTTGTTTAATTTACTTAACCATGGTGACCTTTGGCTTTGATGTCTCCACTTAACCTGTACTGGTTAAATTAAAGTGCCCTTTCTGTGTTTACTCTCCAAGGGATATTTTGTACCTGGGAGTGAATGGCACAAGACCAAAATTCACGTGCTGCATGCTCCATCTGCCGTATGATATGTGTCTTCTCTTGTCTTTTACATAGGACATCCAGAGTGAAGTGCCATCTCACCTGCTCCGCCTGAAGGTGGAGGTGGAGCGAAGTCGAATTGTTGTGATCCTACAAGATTGTAGAGCAGAGCTGGACAGAGAAGTGCATGGCCTCTCTGGCACCTGCACTACTGAGCGAGTAATCAAAGAACACAGAGTGAGCCTGAAGTGATTTGAGAAAGTTAAAATGGTTTAAACCTAGAAATGACCAAGATACAATCATTTAATGTAGCTGTGATCGCTCTCGAGGTTCAGTATTTCTCTCTTTCTTATCTCCAGACTTTCTTCAGGGAACGAAAACCTCTGTCTTTGTGTGAGAAGAGGATTAGGAACATGGAGGACCTGTGTCGGAAGTTGCCTGACAACGACCCGGCTTATCGTACACTAGACTCCACTAGGAGAGCTGTAGATGAGGTTACAGAGCAAATAAGAAGCACCCACCTAAAACTAGAGCAGCACCCTGATAAATGGAAAGAGTGGAATGAGAGGTAAAGCCCAAGAAACAAGACAAAGTACTTATATTGTTACATTGTTTTACATTAAGTTTTAGGTTTAAATGTTGGATCTTTTATTGTAATGTGTTTCTTTATTTTGTATGTGTTTTATTCCAGGTGCAATATTCAGTTATCATTCCATGTTATTCATATTCTCTGACTTGGCAGCACATAGCCTAGTGGAATGGGAACTTGGCTTGTAACCAGAGGGCTGCCTGTTTGAATCCTGACAGGTCAAAGGCTAGGGTACCCAATCCCCATTGCTCCCCATTGAGTGGGTTAATTGGACACTCTAAATTTACCCCAACCACATGGGGCCTCATCCAGTGTAGTGCAGTGGAGGGTTACTTTAGAAAGGCCATCCGGCGTAAAAAATCTCTACCAAATCAAATATGCGTATCGCTGAAAAAGCAGGTAATCGTCTGTGGTGACTCCTAGAGATGGAGTAGCCAAAAGAAAAAAATATATAATATGTAATCTGTAGGCAAGGTTTGTAGTCTCTCTTGCACTGTGTGCTGTTGTCCTTGAATGACAATTAAGTATATTTGATTTCATTATCAATGATGGGGTTTTAAAGTAGTTGCTTCTTTTTTCAAGGTTTTGTGAACTGTCTGATTGGGTCTCATCTCAGAGGAGACATCTAAGGCTCCTTAGAGAGACTGCAAGTAATTCCAGTCATCGAGAACATGTGGATGCTGCTGTTCAGGTGAGCCAGCAAGATTAATTGTGTGCGCTACTGAAAGTGCAGAGATTAAGTTATGATTCACCGCAAGCTAAGCATCAATAAACCTGTACTCCTTTGTTTGTGTTTCCATTCATTTCAGGTGCTGCATGAAGCAGTAGATGACCGTGAGGAGAGCTTATTGTGGCTTAAAAGCCGCCTCAGTGGGCTGTCTGAGGTAAGCCCTGAACTGGAGGTTCAGAGGCAAAGAACAGCTTTGGCCAAACTCTCATCTGACCTGCGGGCCCTCTTTTCTTCACTCCATCAGGTATTTTAAGATATAAGTTTTGAAAATGTGTCATTGTTTGATGAAATCCTTCATTCTGATCCTCGGTCATCTTCCTTGACAGTGGGATGAAGAGGGTTCTGCCATGTTCCAGTACGAAGAGCTGAAGGACGAGGTGCGTGGTGCTCTGGAGGAGGTTCTAAAATCACGAAGAGAGGCAGAGGAGTACACCAGCAGGATCCTTGATGCTGAGGATCTGGAGGAGGCCAAGCAGCTCCACCATATTCACCAGGTATGTGGACAAAGGAGAGCTGTGATATGAACTTAAATGGACTTAAAATGACCATTGTGTTGAATTAAAAACTTAATTATAGAATGTTTTGTTTATATTCTGGAAATATTACAGATAGATTGTGTTCTCTTCTTCTCTGATTATGGTATATAGCAACACCTGAAGCGCCTTCATGCTAACAGGAGAGAGGCAGAGCTTTTGGTGTCCCACTGCCGTCAGCTGCAGAAAGGCGAGGCACTTGGTCATTCTCTACGAGAACTAGAGGGAGTTTTCGAGGAGGTTGACCGTAAATCAGGGCCAAAAGAGCACAACCTGCAGGTAAACCAAGTCTGGCTTTTCTTCACATCAGTGTGCAGTGTTTGTGTGTTTGTGTCATTGATCATCCACACAACCCTGCTGTGATCATCGATTGTCCACATTGAACCTTAACTGCTTATCAATTCCTATGGGGTGTGTTAATTTTGTTTGTGTCTGAAGTACTGGGGTTTGTTTATGCCATTTATCTTTGTTCCTGAATGGATCAATTGAAATTAACGTGCTTCTGCAGGATAGATGGGTGCAGAAAATATGTTATTTTCTTTTTAAAAACTAAAAAACACCACAGAGGTCTTTAAAGGACCAGTGTGTAACATTTTTCGTGGTTTGAAGTATACACTTACAAATAAACTTTTTTTTACAGCAATAAAACACATCTTTTTTGTTATTATATCTTATTATTCTTTTATCTTTCATCATCTTAAGGCTAGTCTGAGCTCCTGGCAAACTTTTGAAGCAGAGAGAGAAACGGTGAGGAGATTCATCAGCAATACCAACAATGAACTACACAAAGAACTTATTTTCAACAGCTTGGACAGCCTGAGAAGTGAACTGAAGCGCAGTAAGGTGTGTACGTTTTTGATTGTTTTTGCATTCGTGTACTGTATATACTGCATTATATACCCTCATACAACATACTGGTTCACTGTCTGTAGGAGCTCTTCATGGAGGTTGAGGAATATTGTGTGAGAGCAGATCTCCTCCTGGAGAAGTCAGCAGCTGTTCAGCTTGGTCCAAAGAATCAGACTCTGCTCCTACAGCAGGCCCAGTCCACGAAAGAAGCCATTACACAACTTCTAGACCACCTGAGCAAGAAGTAAGTTTAACTGTTGAAATTGAATTATGCTTTTTGAATTATTACAGTGACAAATTAAACTCTATTCATTCAGCTATAAGCTTTTATTTTCTGTTATGGTGAGAAACTGTCACATAAACAAGGGCTTTAAGTTTAATAACTGATTCATGTTTATCTTTGCAGAGATTTACCTGCCTCCTTGATAAACCATTCAATTTGACATGCTTAGTTTTAGATAAGAGTCCGCAAAATGTGAAACAGAGGTTAAGTAGTTTCCGTGTGGTACTTTACTTGCTGCTTGGTTCTCATTCTTTCTTTTTAACACGCATTTTTAGTTTACTTGACAACATACAATAGATATTTCCTTTTTTTTGTGTGTGTCTTCCAGTGTTGTTCAGCTGGAGAGGATGTGTGAGTGGTGGGAACGCTTCAGCAATGAATCAGAGACTCTTTCTTCTTGGTTCAATGAAAAAGAGAAGGAGCTTGAGGACATCAATACCACATCCTCCTTGGATCCTTTAGATGAAAACATCATTACAGTTGAGGTATGTCATGTTTGTTCTTCTGTTTTTTTAATTTATTTATAATGTCCCATCACTCCACCAGAGGTCAAAGTCATTCTGACTGCACACTGTATTTAGCTTTTACAGCAATGTAGTTCTTACATTCCTTCAGTAATCCTGTGATATTTACTCATACATATGCATCATCCACGCATTTTTTAAGCGCTCAAAATGCAAGGAGGCATGATTTCTGTCTAGCCACATGTCTGTACTGTACGGTATCAGCACAGCCTCAGGGTTATTAAGATTAAGATGTGGTAAGATGAAATTTTAATCTAACCGCAGGGGGAAATTAGGTCATTGCAGCAGAGAGGACCAGGTTATAGAAAGTAAATTTATCATATTGAAAAAACATAATCCTGCCCCCCAGACTACAGGCCTGACAATCTGTCAGAATCGGGAGGAAATCTGGTCAAAACATTTTGGATAACGGGACACTAAAAAAATCCTGAGGCAATAATTTGATTTGTAATGAGTTTGACAAAATTTGCCTCCAGAGAAGATGAAGCCAATTTTCTTTTCTACTCAGATTTTGTGCTTTATATATTTGAGACCTCAGTAAACTTAAGAAGCAGCATGTCTTTTCCAGATCAATAATTTACCTAAGATTGAAACATGTCTTTTATTGGGTAATAAAGGAGAAAAAGTTGTGAAGTTCTTTTCTTTTTGTGCCTATTGGATTTCTCCAATCTGATATTTTGTTGTTTTTGCACGTCTCCAGGAGGTGGGGAAAGATTTAGAAGAAAGAAGTGCAGCCCTGACTCGCATGGAGGCAGACTGTGAGGCCCTGTCAAGGTTTGTGACTCCTGGAGAAGCTGGATGTATCCGTGCTCGACTTTCTGGAATGAGGCGTAGCTGGGAAGAGCTGAAGGGGAGAGTAGAGCAGCTAGGAGGACAGCTCAACCAGAGTGCCTCCTACAGGCAGAGATACAATGATAACCTTGAACAGGTATTTAAAAGTCTTTGAAAGCAATGATTACCTACAAGCTAATGTTTGATTTCTGTGGTGAAGTTGTAAACTTTGCTTTCCAATAACTGAAGTTTTTGTCCTCGTCAGGTCAAGAAAACCATGAGTAATATCAAAGAGAAGCTTGACTGTTCAATCACACACTGTTCATCATCATCAGAGACCTACAAACTCCTCCAGAATCACATGGTGAGACAAAACTCAAGTTCAATCAGGAATGAGCAAGGATAGAGGATGAGGCTGTGTGTAGTATAGGATACACTTTCCCCTCATTGGTCTAGGTTGGTCCAGACTCACTTAAGTTACGACAGTCTGGACCAACCTAGACCTGAGGGTGATGGGATGAAGACAATGGATTTGATGAAATTGGGTTTCAAACTTAATTAGAATGCCAAAAAAAGAAGCTCAAATAATTAAACTCATGCTGAGTTTCACTGGAAAGCTAAATGACAAAGTGTGTGTTTTTCAAGTTGAAGCCAGTTTATATTCATTTACCTTTGCAAAGCTTAGCTGATCTTAGTTTAGTTTAGTTTGAAAAAGATGACAAATACATGTCTCTTTCCTTCAGGAGGTCTGCCAGGCTGTTGAGCAGGTGAAGCCCAGGTTGATGGCTCTGTGTTCGGCTGTGAAGAGGCATGGAGAGGGCAGCCAGCTGGAGGAGGAGGTGGCGAACCTCCAGAAGCAGCGGGGACAATTTCTGGAGAAGGCTGCAGAAAATCAAGCCTTATTAGAGAGCCTTCTCTCACTGTGGCAAAGGTACAATAGAGAAGAAATAAAGTGCATGTGTTTGTATTTTGTAGATTCTTTCTAATTATAAAGAGCTATGTTTTAACTGAACAAATTCTTGTCTTAATTAGTAGCAAAATGCAAAAAGTTTGGCATTTAAAAAGAAAATTTGATTTAAATCATCCTTTCCAGATTTTCAGAGATTAACATAAATACATCTGTGGCCTGAAAACAATAACAAAGATAGAAACTGCAGCCTCTGTTTTCTGTTATTCTCTGTATGTCCATGTGTGAGTGTGTGTATCCCTTTACCACCTAGAGCAAATATGGAGTGTTTTGTATGTTTGTCACTTCACACAGAAACAGAAAATGTGAAAATGGAAATGGCAAGCTGCTTCGTAGAGAACATTTTTAAGCAAACAACTGCCTGCTGGAGGACATTTTTTTGTTTTGTTTCCTTATAAACAATTCAATTTCTTCTTTTATTGTGCAAATGTGCTCTTCCTGTTGGTTCCTACTCCACATTAATTTTCTCATTTATTTCCTAAATCATTCCCTAGTCTCAGCGTTGTTTAAAGGAGCAGGGGCAGTCTCCCCCCGTCATTGCATTTCTCTTCTAATAATGTGCTTTTGTTATAATTTTCTTTGTTCACACAATAGACTTTCACTGGAGCAGTTATTTCTTATTCATAGTACCATTCTGGGAGGGGAAATAATCCAGTCACTGTGGTAACTGTCTAGAATGCTAAAGTGTTTTCCAGCCAGTGACTGTTTTTAAATTAAGTGATTTATTTTTCTGTTGCTAAACTTCCGCTGGGTTTATGTGTTTTGGTTTGTATTATGTGTGCCTCTGTGTTTCTTTGTATTTGACCTCATCTCCTCCACTGCAGGTGTCTGTACGGGGAATTACTTAGAGCACTAGGTCCTCTGCTGAGATATGGTTGTCCCATTATGACCCTGTCACTGACACTGCACCATAATCAGATAGGAAAATAAGTCACAGAGAGTATTGCTGTGGTGTTGAGGATCTATTTATTGTATCCACCTACTGTTAAATCAACATTATGCACCTAGAACTTTGTTGCGTATACTTTATACAGTATATTATAAAAAAAAAACATTTTTCACTTTTTAATCTACAGATTTGAAAAGGAGAATTCGTCCCTGAAAAGCTGGTTGGACAGGTGTGAGTCACTTTGTTATCCAGACACCAAACTGCTCTCTGCAGATAAAGTAAAGATTAGAAATGAACTACAAAATATACAGGTAAACTATTTTTGTTACTTCATTTTTTTCAGTCCTTTTGTGTTTCTTTCTGTCATTTTGTGTAGTATAAACTATATTTCTTTGTTCAACCCTCCAGGAAATGCAGGGGGAGACACAGTCCTATGAGGTTCTTCTCCAGGGTCTTGTGAATCTTGGGTTGTGTTTGTATCCCACAGCGACTGAAGCTTGTGTCCAGGAGCTTACTGATGATCTCACACAGCTTCAGGAGCGATCCTCTTCTGTGAAGCACAGCATATCACACAGGCAATTGGCACAATCCAATAATTGACATCTGTAAATCTCTGCATGAATGGATCCCAGCATTTTATACTAATAATTGTGGTTTTTTTTTTTACACAATTTCCAACCTCTCCTGTAGGCTTCAGTTGCTGGAGTCGCAGTTGTCACAGCTCGAGTTGTTTGATCAGGCGTTGCTGACTCTAACCCAAAGGGGTGAAAACTTCCTATCTGTCTTGAGAAGCTTCTCCCAGGTTGATATTGTGGATCTTAACGTTGCATTCACAAAGCTGAAGGTGAGAAATCAATAATTAGCTGCTAACAATTATGTCCCCTATAGGCTCTCCATATTAGAGCAGTTACAGTAAGCAGGTTTGTATTGATTGCCATTAAATGTATCTAATTAAAACATCTTGTTGTAGGAGCATGAAGCACAACTACAGGCATATGCATCGCTGAAAGAGACACTTCATCAAAGAGAGTCTTCCCTGCTTCACTGTTCCACACCAGAAGCCCAACAGCAGCTCCAGGCCTGGAAGGAAGATTGTCTACAGCCCCTTAGAGAGTCCCAGCGTCTCCTCCTCCTCCGTAAAGAGTGTCTGACTGAGTTAAAGACTTACCTTGACAAACACAGCACGGCAGCTAATTTCGTGCACCGCCTGCATGAGGCTGTGGAGGGCAGGGGGAGCTGGGACCACTCCAAAGCTGAGGAGCTGCATCATGGAATAGGGGAGGTGGCTAAAGATGTGGCTCGACTCGAGGCTGAGGCAGTCCGGTTGGATGGGCTGCTTAGTAAGGCACACATTCACCTGTGTGGAGCAGAGAGGAGTGGCTTCAAGGATCTGAGCCATTCTCATGGAAGAACTTCTTGCAGAGGACAGGCAGTGGCCCTGACAATGGCTCTGGAGGAAGTGCAGAGGGGTGTAGGGTGGAGACAGAGTGAGGCGGATGCTTTAAGTGCCCTGTGGAGCTCTTTCAGGGAGAGGAGGGAGGAGATGATGAAGAATTTGAAGAAACTGGAGGACGAAGTGAGGCAAGAACAAACCAGAGAGAGTTCCGTACAAGCTTTTCAAAACAGGTAGGAAGACCGTTATCGAGATAAAGACTTTTATTGTTTTATTTTTTATTTATTTTAACCTATGTTTCATGTGTTACTAAAACCTTACACAACCAAAATGCACCCAACAAACCAAAATCCTTATTTGAGTATTATTTTCTTTGTTTGTTTTGTTTTCTATCTCTCTATCTCTTTATTTATTTCATCTTCTTTCTTTATTGCCACATTACCTGTCTATGTCTTGTACTTGCAATTTAGTTTTTTTTTGTACATACTACATTTGTAAATCAAAGGGTTGAACCCACCATGCTTTAAAAATAGATTTGAATATATTATTTCACAAGATGCAATTTCATACCTCTGTGTTGTTCCTATGGCACACATTATACTTTTGAACATAATCTACCATAATACTTTAATATAGTTTTCCCAGACACATCCTAGGAATCCCACTTTTTGCCAAACCCCTACGAGATTACACTGTGAATAAATAAGGCCAAACTTTACGTGGACAAATCCATTTAAATCTAATCCACAGAGAATGAGATGTTATGCGGGAATCAGGTTCCTGATCCCCATTGTTCTCATCTGCATCTGCTTCTCCCAGGCTGCGTTTCTTCGTCCAGCTGGAGGATGAACTCCAGTCCCTGCAGCACTCTCAGCAGTGGTTGGAGGAGAAAGGAGGCCAGCTGGCCCAGAGAGACAGTGAGCTGACTGGGGAGGCTCTCAGGGAGGTAACCCTGGTTAAGACAGCCTGGGAGAACGTCAGGACTCTGATCACCAACGGGTAAGGAAAGATGGATGACAGAGAGGGATTTAAACTCTTTAATTTTGTGTGTCCCCAGTGGCAATGAATGTAATAGGTACATAGCCTACTGCACAGTATAGGCAACTGTCCATGAACAATATGATTAGTCCAGTTGTAGTCTGTAACCGCATTAGAATTGGTCCTAAATTTGAAATGGTTTGACATGGGAACAAAATATGCACTCCCTTAGATTGATCAACTAACTGTGATACTTTTTTTCTTCCTTCGTCTCATGCAGTCAGGAGCAGAGTGCAGTTGTTGTTGATCTTTTCCATCAGTTTAATCATCTGAAGTCGATCCTCTGCACTGTTGTGGAAAATGCTCAGAGTGTTGCCCACAATCTGCCTGACCACAATCACAACGCTCAGGAGGCCAAATGGATTTTCACACGGGTCAGGATCGTTTGTTTCTTGTCAGATGTAAAGTAGTGTGTTAAACAGAATTTATATAGCTGTTGTGTATTACCCCAAACACATAGTAATGTGTCATAGTCCTCTGAAATATGTACCAAGATAGTCGTGACAGAATGAGCTGAAAATGGATTTGTTTTCAGTTATATTTTGTTGCATATCATTGGTCTATCAATATTCATCCATCTGTTTGACCAGGAACACTCTTGCACATGTATCACAGTGAAGTGTGTTCAATAATACCTAGACCCACACACAGAGCTTAATTTCAACATAAACAATACCAGCTCTTCCCTTATGATTAGTGGTTTGTATACAGCATCCCTCCCTCTAGTGGTAATCTGTTGTCATTCCTTCTGCCCTCATCTTTGTCCCCCTGCAGCATGAGACTGTCCATGCTGAGCTGAGGGAGAAACAGGAGGACATGGACCAGCTAATCAGTACAGCTGAAGACCTGCAGAGAGAGCTGGACAAGGCTCCCAGTTCTGATATGTGCACCATCCAGAGAGACATGGAGATGCTGAGAGAAAAGTGGTTGGAGGTAAATGATGCAGCAGTGGCTTGACACTTGGTACTCCATGAATTTCCAAAAACAAACATTATTTTACTGAAGTCTGGTGCCTAAGTATAACTAAGAGGACTATAAAGAGATTTGGTCGATTGTATATCATGACAATGAAAAAACACAATTATGACATCAATAGTTCAGATCTGTCAAAGCAGTTGTACTATTCTCGTTTTAATGATATATATTTCTATCTGGTTCCTTCTCCCCCCCAATTTTCTCCTATTGTGGGATTTATTTAACTGCTCAGCTGTCACAAATGAGGCAGAAATTTAAACAAGTCTAGACACGTTATCTGCCTCTCTCTCTCTCTTTCTCTCACTTCTCATCCCCACATCTGTCAAACCAATTAAGTCTTGTTTTCGTTCCATTTCCCAGTAAAGCAGGTTGTCCCTTGCTACAGACTAAAACTAAGTAAACCACAAAGAAGGAGAGACATCCCTTGTTGACTGAGATGTATTCTGCAGTGTACTCACTCAGTCTGCTGGTCTCTCTTCATTCAGGTCTCAGAGAGAATACAAACCAACACAGAGAGACTCGGTTATTGTGTGGCTCTGTGGGACGACCTCAAGACCATGGAGCAGGACATCAATCAGTGGACATCCAGCTCTATTGCTGAGTTCTCAGACAATGTGACCAATCTCAGTGACAAGGAGATGACTGAGGCCCTGCTCGACACCTTTCAGGTCAGGAATATTGCATGAATAATTTTTTGTGTAATATTCAGATTGGGTTCTGAGTGGTTGTGATGTAACTGAAGTGTCCTGTACTGTGTTCAACAGGCTGAGGTTGAGAAGAGGGAGCAGAAGCTGGAGGCTCTGCAGGAAAGAGTGACACAGCTGAAGGAACAAGCCAAGCTGCAGGAAACTCCATTACAAATCCAGGTGAATATGATGTAGAAGAGAACTGCAAAGGGAATTTGCTGAAGCTATGAAAGTGGATTTTTTTTTCATGTGCAGTGGTGAGATTTAACCAAGAACTGATGCAATGGGATGATGTATTTAACTCTGTATAGGTAAAACACTGAATATGAAGACTGACACTACAGCTGCATGATCATAAAATTGTATTGTTCTGAAAGAGAAACATTGCAAATGTTGCAGAATAAATGTATAGCAGACATTTTAATAATATGATAAAATATGGTATCTTTTTACCACTCCATCGAGGTTTTGCAGAAGTTTAGATTTCTAAATTTTATTTAGAAACATCAATGACAATGACATCGCCCATCAGTAAATATTTGAGGAGCTATGGAGTACTCGACCGATCGTTCTCTTAACTGCTTACATGTTTGTCTTTAGCTTCTTTCAGTTGTTTTGTTGCTAAACATATTATTGAACCAGGTCCTGGAGTCAGACCTGAGGAAGAAAATGGCCCATGCACAGGAGGTGTTCAACCAAGCCAAACACACTCTGACCTACTTCAGTTTCCAAAAGCAGCGACTTGAGGACCTCATGTCCCAGATGGTCGAGCGGCTGGAGGCAGTGGAGGGTTTGTTGTCTGACCTCACTGAAGCTACTGCCCCTGAAGATATCGGTGCTGTCAAGGTAAACACTGTAATTTAGAATACACTTATTCAAGAGAACTAGAGTTCATATGTCACATAAATTGTGGTAAAATAAAAACAATTAACATTATAGTTAAGTCAAATATGCTCTTGTCGTGATTTGTATTGTGAATTGGGTTGTTTGCCTTTAAAAGGTTGGTCCTTGTTTAAACATTTAAGGCAAAACTCTGCTCTAGGACACATCACTGATGCTTTCTTGTCAGTGAGGGTTTTCATCCATATGTAATGAAATTTTAATCACATTTCATATTAGTTTCCTTCCACCGCCACAATATGGTCACTGCAATAAACTGCAGGGACAAAACAAACACATCCAATAAATCCTTGAACGTAATTCACGTTCAAGGTTTTATTGTGTTGGGTTGTTGTAATTATTGTTCATCAGTGGAAGATAAAGTCACATGCTTTTCATGTACCTTACATCATTCTTTCTGCATTTTACACATGGTTACACCTTGGATTTTATTACTTTTTAAGTATTAGCTTTAAATTTCTTAATGTTCTACATTTACAGGACCTTCAGACTGTCATACAGCAGCAGAGGGCAGACATGGACTCTGCCAGAGAAGCCTTGACTGCCCTGTGCAGGTCACATCCCACTGAGGAGCTGTCAGTGCTCTCCTCTGACCTCACGTCCATTGCAAAGCGAACAGAGGCTGTAGCTCAGCGTTGTGCCAAGACCAGGGGCAACCTACAAGATGAGCTACAGCTTCACTTTAACCGTAAGCTGTGCAAATGGTCGTTATTTGTCTTATGATCTTATAAAGTTTATGGTTGGTATTCTCACAGTTCATTTCATGCACACGTCAATAAAAAATTAATAAAAAATAAATAACAATGACGGCATTTAGGTAGCCGCTATAACTTACGTCCTGATAAGGAGAAATTAGAATTTTATTAACAATTAGAACCTCATCATCACCTAATGAAACACAGTGCACAACTACATGATGCAATGTCATTTGCTTACATTAGTGGTGCAGCAGATTTACTGTTGATTATCCAGCATCCTTCCCCAGAGCACACTTCATCCATCCACACTCCACTGACACACACTGATGTGCTCTCATTGCCCAGACACACACCTGTGCCTCAGAGAGTAATGTTGCTCTCGTCACATTTGCTCTCGAGGGAGTCATTTTGGGCTTGTTGCCAAGGCAACCTAGCGCTGCACAGCATGGACACGCCCACACTTCCCATCTGTCTCAACACAACTCCCGTTCTCGCTCTCCTAATTCTTGTTTTTTTTCAGTTTTTCTTCATTTTACCACCCACCCGTTTTCCTCAACTTGTTGTTAACAGATTTGTTTTCATTTTTTTCCCTTCTCAATGGTCATTTCTTTTCTGTGAAGCAGAGCTCGTCCAAGACTTCCACTCCTGGCTTGCAGATCTAAAGTTGGAGCTGAAAGAATGTTCAAACCAAACGGGAGATGTTACCATCCTTGAAGCCAAGTTAAAAAGGATAAAGGTATTCCTTTAATATACTCGTTGATGTTATACATGTTGATGTTAGCAGTTGCTAGGGTACTATGATCGATCAAAGCCATGTTCATGTTTGTTCTACAAAAACAAATTTTGTTACAGCTTACTCATTTTATTTTGAGGTAATACAGTTAACAGATAAATGGAATCAAGAATTATATTTAATATTTAATAAAGTGTATACTTTATTAATGTACGTCATCATTATCATCAAAACATCATCAACAAATACTGTATATAATTATCACTAATGGCATTTTTGCCAGTATTGGTATAATTTTTTACCAATGCCAATTCCAATATTTACACATTGAAATTGTGCAACAATCAAACAAAGACCACAAATAACCCCAGAGAAAGATCTATTAGATAATGACATTAATTAAACTTTTTTAGTGTAGGTAAATCTAGAACTGAGCGATGCAAAGACATTTCAGTTTAAATTTCCCTGTGTACAGGTGTCCGTTGAGCAGACATCAAAACGTGAGGAGCGTCTACTTCAGATTTGTGAGGAGGCTGAGCAGCTCCAGCTTCACCTGCCCAAAGCTGGAGCGTTACAGGTCCAGGAGCATCTCTCCTCCTGTAAGAAAGAGTGGAGGAGCTACCTGAACAGCTGTTCTCAGAGCCAACAAGACTTAGAAGAGAGTATTTGCCTTCTGAAAAAGTCAGTTTTTACTTTTGTTTCGATATATACGTTTGTGTAAAGGAATTTTCCCCTTCTTATATTCCTTCTCTTACTGTCCCCTCACAGTTTTGATAATTGTGTGAACAGTATAAGAGACTGGCTGAAGCAGATGGAGCTCAGTCTCAAGAGTGAGCCTGTTCTTGGGGCAGAGAGCCAGCATGGAACTCCTGACACCACAGAGGAGCTGGAGAGGATGAAAAACCTCCATAAGGAACTGCTAGCAAGGAGGTTTGTATACGTGGGTGAGGGTGGCATGTTATAGATGTACACATACTCTATTTATTCTGAACAATAACATGTCTTTCTCGCTCTTGCAAGGGACTCTATTGAGCGTCTCTGCCAGGAGGCCCAGTCTCTGTCTGAAGCAGGACGTGGGTCAGGGGGAGAGGTCAGTGTGACAGGCCAGCTCCAGATGGAGCACCAATCCTTACTGAAGACAGCCAGGGAGAGGCTGCGAGGCTGCCAGGAGAGTCAAGCCTTTGGAGACACCCTTCAGGGAGTTTGGGCCTGGCTGGAGGAGATCCAGGAGAGACTGGGTACAGTAGACAGCACAATGGGGACCAAAGAACAGTTGGAGCAAAGGCTGGAGACTGTGCAGGTGAGATTGCGTTTTGCAATTTCCATGAAATATTACACTGATGAAATGTTGTTAATATCTTTAGGCATTCACGTATTCTTGTTATTTTATGTAATTTGTAAGGAAGTGAAAACTCTCTCCTAGCTTTAGTAGTTTTTTTATCTCTTCTATTTCATATGTTCCAGTGAACACAAGATGGGGCTGTTCTCTTTGTGTCTAATTTAGTGTGACCCCATTGTGTTTGCACAGGACATCCTGCTGTTAAAGGGTGAGGGAGAAGTCAAGCTGAATATGGCGATGGGCAAGTGCGAGTTGGCCCTGCGCCACTATGGAGTAGCCGGACAGGAAGTGGTCCGCTCTCAACTTCAGGAAGTGGAGGATGCCTGGGCCACGCTGCTTGTGACTGCCATGAGCTGCCACAGGTAGACTACATGTACTCACCTTGAATTACAATATCAATAAATAAGCTATGATTTAATGGCTTCCATCCCATATGTGCAATCAAAACTTTATAGTATATTGTAATTTCATCTATTATAATTTCCCCAGAGATTTACACATTTTTTTGTAAACTGTAAACACATTCATAAAATGTCCAATTAAATAATTTACCCGTGGACCATATTAGAGGTCATTTACCTGTGTGCCAAAAATCCTCTCTTGGGAACATGAGGGTTATTTGCATCATGACAGAATGATGTCTCAATGCCATTAATTACTATTAGGTTAAATACATAATTAGAAGTATTTGTCTCATTTTGTATCTCTGATGGATGTGATGTGATTTAGTGAGTTCTCCTCTGTGTGTGTGTGTGTGTGTGTGTTTGTATCTATGTGTGTGCGCATGACTGCATACACATGCATGTGTTTGTGTGTGTGTGTGTAGATAATGAGCATTAATGGCCACTCCATGAAAAAAAATTGATCTAATTAGAGACTAAATAGTGGATGGCAAACTGTGGGTCACACATGGGGTGCGTTTGTATTTTAAGGAGAAAAGCATAGCAGGAGGCATGGGTTAGCGTGTGTGAGTATGTGGATATTGGTGTTATTTGTACATGTAGGGGTAACAGATGGCGAGTAAAATTATGGGTGTGTATCTGTGTTCGTGTGAGTTTGAACCCCCCTGATAAAAGGGAATAAATCCGGTGGTGCATTAAGGTACATTTTGTCTCAACAATAATATGTCCCGAGATTATTTGAGTTTAAAAAGTATCGAGGTTACGATTCATTTACACAACATTTAATAGTATTTTGTGGCACAATTCAAAGATTTCTTTTCTTCCCCTCAGTCGGCTGGAGTGGACGGTTTCTCAGTGGGGAGGATACTTGGACAGTGCTGCCCAGCTGCAGTGCTGGATGGAGGCTGTCGAACGTGAAGTGTGTGCTCCACTTACACCACAGCCTGGGCCGAGAGAAAAGGCCTCGCAGCTCGAGAAACTCAGAGCTCTGCTGACTGAACTGGAAGACCACCAGGTGGCACTGTCCAGCTTAGAAGAGAAAGCAAGGGAACTATTTAAGAAGACTGGTGACACAAGCTTTAACCATGGTGCCCGGACCCAACTGCAGGCACAGTTTGATGACCTTACAGCTTTGGTGGAGGTACAGAAAATGTTGCTTTTAGTCTGTTGATATATTTTGGCAATAACATCAGTGACAGAGGAAAAAACGTGTCAATTGTGTGCACTGGTTTTGTAGGAGAGAGTGCATCTTGCACAGGCTGTTGTGTTGGAACACCAGGAATACCTGGAGGCTGTGAGGGAGCTCACTGACTGGCTGATGACTGCAGGAGAGGAGCTGCAACATTGGTCCGATACATCAGGAGACTCTGCTTCCATTAAAAAGAAACTGTCAGAAGTCAGGGTAAGATGTCACATACAAACATGAACATTCTCTCTGTTGATTGTCTGAATTTATTTGCTGAAAACTTTCTTCTTTCACCTTCCACCACGTTAAGTCCCACAGTTGCCACTATGGAACCTTTTTACAAAACCATAAAAATATACCACAGGAGTATATTAGAATAATATTTTTTTTAATTCTATTCAGAGGTTCAAGTGTAAGAGAATGCTGTGTTTCTTTAAATTAACAACATTAATGCATGCCCTAAATAAGCCTCAGGGATGTGTGGGGAATTTACACCCAATCTTATATGTAATATCCGTTGCTAAGGTAACTGCCTGCTGAATTATCTGAACCTATCCACTCTTAACGGACTCCTGCCGTGATGGAGGGCAAACAATATAGGGAATTGGAATTGGCTCTCAGTTTGTTTCCCTATCACAGCCAAATATCTCAATCTCAATCCTATCTCAATCCTTCCTCTCATATTTTTTACAGCCAATTAGCTGGTCATTTTCTTCATAAATAAGTTTAAAAAGAGAAGCATTGGAATCAGTGCCATGCTGAATAATTCTGTAATCACAAAGGAGGTGAGGAAATATTATTTGCATTTTGATTTCTCACCTTAATTATCACATTTTAAAAGTGTATTTGTAGATCCATTTCTGTAAAGGAGGAAGAATAATTATGTACACAATCTACCCGCATAATTTTAATTTCCTATGAATGGTATCCAGGTTAACGTTCATATCCTATCATACACACGAAAAGATCAGATGCCTTTTTTTTTTTTTTTCTATTTTAATCCTTCAGTCAGCTCGCTGCTAACACATCATACTCAAGTGTTTGCTTTCACACCTTTCAAGTGCTACCTTTCCACAAAGAGTGAGAGATAAAGGCGCAGATGGAGACAGAGGATGGCATCAGTAGTAGTGCAGGACAATACTGAGATAGCAGATGAAAATACATGGATGCATTAGCTATTGTTACAAAGACAGAAGTAAAGAACTGCAGAGAGTTAAAGATCTAGATGATACCTCCTGTAGACTTTTAGTGTATGAGGAAAAATATAACGTTGGCAGCTTTAAATAGAATTGACTTCAACTCAGCAGTGATTGCAGTTTCCGTAGCCACAGTTTCCGTAGCAACTTTGTCTCCTCACTGCCGCCCTTATCTCGTTAGGAGCGTGTGGAGTGTCGTTTACTGGAGGGCCGAGAGCGCCTTAGCCGAGTGCGCCGAAGCGCTGCAACCACGGCGGAGCACACGGCAGCAGGAGGCTGCGAGGCCATGGACCGACAGCTGGGGGCACTGTCCCAGGCTCTGGAGCAGTGGGAGGGGGCTGCTCTGAGGGCCAGGGATGGTCTGGAAGGGGCTCTGGCAGCTGCCACAGCTTCTGAGGAGGAGTACAACCGTTTGACCGCACGGCTGGAAGACGAGGTGAAAGAACTTGATGGACAGCTCAGGAGGTGGAGCCAGGAGTTGATCAAAGCTGAGGGACGGAGCAACGGCGAGGAAGCAGTGGGAGGATGGCACTTAGCTAAGGTACAGTAGTGTGGGATTAAAATAACTGGCAGCATGCTGTTTACATTATTCACAGTTCATCATGCTCACAATAGTTTATTCAAAAAATAATGACTATTTTCAACTTTTGTTTGCGTTTTGTATTTTGGTTGGCAAGCTGGATGGTGTAAAAGCTGACGGGGGCAACTGTGCTATTTTCATTTTAGAGAAAGTGATTAGCATTGTTTTATAGAAAGTATTCGCACACATACATACACACACATTGTGCAGCCAAGCTTTCTCTGTCAGTAATTATCCATTCTATTTGTAAATCCTAAAAACAGATTAGTCTGTAAATCAGCTTTACTGGGATGATGAAAGAGTGACAGCTACAATCCCATCAGTTTCCCTCATTTTCCCTCTACCCTTTTTGTCCCCTCTGCCCCTCCTCCTTTTTTTGCCATTATTTTTTCACTATCTCCACCTTTCCAAACATACCCTTATTCTTCTCCGTCTTCTCTGCTGTGTGAAGTGTGCACTGATGTCAGTCTTGGCTGCAGGATTGTTCCTTCAATACTCCTGCTTGTCCCCTCCCCTGCTGCACTGTTTCTAACCTCCACAGGATGTTTACAGTGTGACAATTTCTCTGTATTGTCAAGGCCATGTCATCATGCACAACCTCATACTCCTCCCCAGGTTTCTTCAGCCATGCCTTTCTCTAGTTTCCCTCAATTTGGGTCTGAGTAAGAAGCAGAGGAGGAGTCTTCCCCCCCTCCTCCACTCCTCTTTCTCCTCCTTCAGCCTGTTTCCTGTGTCCAGCCCTGTTTTTGTTACGCACCCATTTATGTGTATTTGAACGAATCCCGCATCTGTGAGGGCTGACAGTTGAATTCCACAGGGAGAGAGCATGTGAGAATGAGAGGGAGTGAAAAAATGTGTGAGAGGTAAGAAGTGAAAGGAGTGGGAGGAGGGAGAGAAAGAGAGGAGGGAAGAGAAAGTAGTAGAATCATATGAGGAGGGAGGAGAGGAGAAGAGCGCTACGAGTCCATGGGAACAGGGAGGGCGGGAGGGTTGTTTATTGGTCATACGTCAGAAAAAAAGAGCGAGTGAGAGTCAGAGAGAGAGGAAGAGAGAGAGCGAGAGCTCTTGTACATATTTCATGGGACAGGATTTCATGACAACGTGCATGCAGAATGTGAGGCACGCTGAGCAGAGCGGGAGAACGTTATCCAGAGCTCCTTCCTGCCACACTCCACCAAGAACAGAAATGCTATTGTACAGGCAGAACTGTGAGTATGTGTTGAACTGTGTGTGTGTGTGTGTGTGTGTGTGTGTGTGAATGCGAGAAGAGCAAAAGCCAGGGTGTGAATAGGAATGTGGGTGCTCTGATTGGAGGATGTCATGCAGATCCGTTAGGTGTTTGTCTCTTGTTGACACATATACACACACTCGCACACACCGAGTCAGCTGGTGTCTGTATGTGTTGTCCAGGATATTCTGGAGGGCTTGCAGAGTGCAGAGCCGATGGCAGAGAAGTTGAAAAGCCAGCTGAACGACCTGGTGCGATACTCCAGAGACCTGGGTACACAGTCTGACCGGGTCACCTCAGTTATCAAACAGCACAACAGGTAAGTGAAATCTTTATGCTTTAGTGAGCAGTGTGTGGCAGTAAAATACTTACATGTGTACCCATGATGATGTGAAGTGATATTAGTAATAATTTTATATCCTGATGACATGATTGTACCAGGTTATTGATCCACTAATTTCTATAACCAGCTTCAACCTGAATTACAAACAGAACATTAAGGCTGTGAAAGTTTTTTGGTCTAAATGCATACTTTGAATATGAATTTTGATATTGATATTGTTGTATGGTTTTGCATATATTTGTTATGTAATAGCATCGTGCATTGTGATACATTTTGACTAAGTTGTCCGGCCATGTTATTGTCTCAAATGGATGGTGTCACAGTGCAAAACCTGTTCATTCATTCCATAACACAGTAACCACAGGGCTGAGCTCTTCCAGCTGAGTTGGGAGAGTTCGTGCTTAGTTTTACAAGCTTCCATCTGTTTGTGTGTGTGTGAGTGTCACTTCCTCTGTGCTGCCTCTTTTGGACCTTTTCTAGTATTAACACTGACATTGTTCAGGACCAACAGTCCTCATGGAGATCAAAGAGTGGTTCCTAATAAGGCAAAGCCTCATTTTTGAGGTTAGGATTAAGATTTGCGGTTCAGGTATCAGCTGGTTATGGTTAAGGTTAATGATGTGGTTTTGGTTGAGCTGTAATACTTAATAGATATCAATGAAGTGTCCAAAGAAGAATAGCTACGCAAACCTGCCCATGTTTTTGTGTGTGTCAGTGTGGTCATCTCTGACCACAAGTCCTGACACGTGTCAGCCAGATAAAGATAAAAGGTGAGAGACAGCACCAGACCCACCAGTTGCTTAGCGACATTTAACCACCTTACCTTCATCTCTGCTTCGTCCACTGAGTTTGTTTTTTTGTCCTGCTGTGGTTTAATTATATGCAGGGCTGAATGTGACTTTGGGAGAAAGATGTTTTTTCAATGCTGACATGCTGCATGCGTTTACTGAGCTCTAATTGCATGCGTTTGAGCCCACCAGTGAGCCTGTTTTCATTTAGCATTTGTTTGTTTGTTAATACACTATGAAGTGCCTTTACAACAGCACAGGCATACACACATATCAACGACAGTATAGCACAATTTACCTTCTTAATTTTTCATGGGGTTATATTGTTAATGTAATCTTGAGATACTGCTGGCTCATGTGGTTAACCTGGATGTTGGAGATGCTTTGGCGGGTAATTGGCTTTGACTGCTGATTGGTAACAGCAGCCTCCCTCATCCACTTGGCTGTTTAGTCTGTAACAGACTTGGCTTGCATGTTCTTTGCACCTGTCCTGTATGAAGCACTGCAGAAAGACAGACAGGATGGGAAAAAATAGCAAAATACAGTAACTTCCCCCTCCTTTTAATAGCACATGGCAGATTTTGTCTGTCACAGCAGAAAAAAGTGCTTCTTCCACACTCATCCTCTCCCCACTGTGTTACCCTTCCATGCCCTCTTCGCATCATTGAAACTCATGGCTGTTTATGTGCATATTCATGTGTTTGTCTGCTATGGTTGGAGAGGGGTGAGTGTGTTATTGACTTGTTTTTTTATGCCTCCCATTTGACAACAACACTTGCTTCAACAGCTGTGCACCTTGGTTCCCTGCTGTCATCCTTTCCATCACTTCTTATACTCTCCTCTTGATTTTAACCTTCGCCCTCTGCCCTCTGTTTTTACAAAACACAAACACAATGATCTAGTCAGTATTATGCATAATTTAGATTTTGTCTATATTTGTTAATGTTACATGACAGAAATTGTATGAAATGTGTTTATAATTATATCAGATAACTTACTCATACACTACATGTTGGTATGCAAATGGCAATTACATCTATATGTAATTTGACGTATTGCCAATTCAGGGAGTAGTGTGTCCGATATGGTGAAAGGACAAAAGAGAAAAGAAAGAATAGGTTTAACTATACTGTAGTGTGCAGATAATGTGTTGTGAGTGTATCGAAGGAGAGAATTTAAAAAAAACTTTGGCATTGAACAAAAAATGTAATTGTTATTGAATGGAGGTCTGTGTTTTGCATAATTGTCATGTATTGGCATTTTTGTCTGCTGCTCTGACATGTGGTGTTATAGATTATGATGTTCCTTTTCCTTTATTTATTCATGCCTAATTTCTATATTAAAAATTAGATTACGTATTCTACGTTTTTAAAGATTGATTTGAATATACAATCACCCTTCACTGTAACCTCTCACTCACATACTGTTCCACTGCCACATCTCCTCTAACTCAGCCTTTTTTCCCTGTAGCATCCTCCTGTCATCACTCATTGTCTCCATCTTGTCACCCTTGTAAACTCTTGCCCCACTCATATGTTGCCTTTCAACCCCCTCCCACGCTGTACCCCACAACACCATCCCCCACCCACCCACTTTGCCCCAGCACTCATTTTTTTCCACTTCACCTATTTTGCCATTTCTCCACCTGCTTGGTTCTCACTCCTGCTCATCTCCTCCTCCACAATGTGAGGACACTTTGTACGATATAGTATCTGAGCATCTGCTCGTGTATACTCTTTGTTTTGATGAGCACATGGGCAGGAGACACTTCCTGTGGTGGTTTTTCTCCTTTTGTTTATTTCTCCAGTTGGAACTGAGTGTGTGAACAACATTTTAAAGCCATCCTTTTCTTTCAACTTCATCCCCAGTCTCAGTCTTCGTGCCTCCAGAGAGTGTCAAAACAAGGAGCGCTTGTTGGAGCAGAGGTTCCGCACTGCCCTCCGAGACTTCCAGCAGTGGTTGGTCAATGCAAAGATCAGCACAGCCAAATGCTTTGATGTGCCTCAGAGTGTCACAGAGGCCTCTGTTGCCCTGCAGAGGATACAGGTGAGAGATATTTTTATCTTTTAGACACCTGTGAAATGTATACAGTATGTTCTTATAACATGGATGATGTAAAATATTTTCCATGTGCAGTTTTTACAACGATGGTTTTGCTCTATACAATGTGGACTTCGAAATTACACCATGATCGCTTAGTTCATCTGTGACTGCATGTTGTTTTAATTCAATGCTGCTGGAAACTTGTAGTTGGCTGATATATGATGATCATTTATTTGGACCAATGTATTTGGCTGAGTTTGGCTTTTGTTTTTTAATGCATTTGAGAGATATAACTTTTTTTTAATTTATCAACCAAATTTTAATACATGGAACTTCAGTAAATCAAAATAATACACTTTGTAAAAATAAACCTTTGGATGAAAGAGAATAATTTTCTGAAATTTGATGCTGAAAATTGATCAACGTCTTTTTGTTATATTAGCTAGGATTACAATTTAGAAGTAGATTTTTTTGAATGAGTTTTTATTCAAAATTACTAACAGGTTGCCAACCATTGGCAGCTTTTTGAGAAATAACAACATTTGCAGTGACTTGGCTTTGTACTGATAAAGTGGTTGCCAGATAATACTCATAATCTCCTGTCTAAGAACCGCCAAGTAGTTGGGCCATGTTGTCTTTTTATTATTGGCTGTTTTCCAGCTTCTTACTTAAGTAGCTTTTGACAGTGAAGCTGAAATGTGTTTACATAACCAGAACATTTAGCTGCTGATGGAATCTTATTGTCATCAAAATATTTTTTATCTTTCTTTATCTTTGTATTGTTGTGATACATCTGCCTTTATTTTTTTGGTTTGCAACATAGACTACAGATTTAAATGCATTTTTGAGGCTGAGCACACATTTCTCCCACAAAATAAACTGCTAAAAGAAAAACAAGGCAATAGATAAAAAAAAGAACCCACTTTCAATAAGAGATCGCTCAAGGGGACATCTGTATTGACATGCCCACTGTTGAGTGTCCTCTGGTGGGCTTGTCGTAGTGGCATTACCTGCCGTAAGCTAGAAAAACTGGAAGTGGGCGCTTTGCCAAGAGGGATAAGAGAGTGATTCACAGTGGGGTTTCTCTGCCATTCTCCTCAAAATATCTCATGTGTCTCTCTTTCCCTCTTTGGAAGTTGGCAGGTGTAACAGTCTGGCAGCCTCTTTAGAGAACCCCAGGGCCCTGGCTAAAAGTCAGGTGCTTGTCACTTAAGGTAGATGTTCCCTTCATCCCTGCACTACATAGTTAATTACCTCTCACACACCTGACTATGTTGACTACAGCATTACTACCAAGGAACTGTGGTGTAGGCTTAGCCCTAGTCAAAAATGCAAATCTGGACTTGTTAAGCTCAGAACTTTATTTTCTCTGAGATTTTTGTGATAGTACACACTTTAACTTATTTAATCAACAGTGACGTGGTGAGCATGTCAAAATCGGGAAGCACTGTGGTGGTGATATATTGTGCATTTTTTCAGAACTTTTTACTGCAGCTTTAAGGATGAGAGTGAAAGTCGTAGCATATATAGCAGCGGAGGAGATTGAAATACAGAGTCGGTCATGTTTTATTTATTATTGACTTGGTGAAGAATGTAGAACAATGTTTCCACATGGCTGACCTCTGGGAGGGCCAGCGTGGGTGGGGCGGGGGCATCCATTGTGTCACACTTAATTGGTGGTGTACTGTTACACTGGCAGAGGCTGAATAGTAGTAAGTGTGAACAAAAAAATACAGTGAATGGACATAAAAGAGAGTGAGAAAGTAAAGCGACAAGGACATGAAGAGAGACAGAGGAAGACTTGACTGTTTTTATATGCGACTGTGCTGTACTAAATGTGTGTTTGTGCGTGTGTGTGAGGCTATGTGAAGCTGCAGTGTGTATAAGTGATGTGCTGACTGCACAGATGGTGGAGTGGTCCCTGCTGTGCACTACTGTCATCGACTCAGCTCTGAGGGAGGGTTCTGTGTGTTTGTGTGTGTGTGTGTTTGTGTGTGTCTGTGTGTATGTCTGTGTTGTGGGTGGTTACAGAAGTGCTATATAAAAACCAAATACATTTCAGGCTGACTGCCTTCCCTTATCTGTGATTGCCTCACTGTTTCAAGCCCCACCTTCTGCCCACATACGTGGAATTATTAATGCATTTACCTAATTACTGCTTTTACAGTGTGAGTGAGTGAGATTCTGGGACACCAGAAAAATATGTCATAAAAAAAAAAGTTGTCATTTAGGTCATATCGTCTGTCTCTCTACTTACACACCATCATCCGTTTATGTGAGTGTTTGTGTTGAAAGTCACAGTTCTTTTGTCTATGTCTGCGTATCCCCACAGGAGTTCTTGAGTGAAAGGGAACATGGCCAGGCCAGACTGAGTACAGTAGGTGCCAGTGGGGATCTGCTGATGGCTGTGGTGTCCAGAGACAAAGTGGAGGGGGTCAAAGCCAAGGTGGCAAATGCGAGAGAAGACTGGAAGAGCTTGATAAATAACTTGCAGATGAGGGAGGATGCGCTCAAGGTCGGTTAACGAATGTTGCTTTCTATCGGCACTGAAAATGAATTAAATAAACTATGACATCATAATCAATAAATTGCTCAATTATACCATTAAAATGCCTTCTTTTATCTAATGTCAAACAAATTAAATATGTTGTGTATCATATTTGTAGAGCCTGCAGTCCCAGATGACAGAGTTTGAGGCCAGTGCTGAGCCTCTGCAGGAATGGCTCAACAGCACCGAGGTCAGAGTTCAGGAGAGCAGTGCTCGGCTACATGACCTTCCAGCCAAGAAACAGGAGCTCAGCAAACTGCAGGTATTATGGAGCCTGAAGCGGCGCCTATCACCCAGAAGAATCTCATTCCACTGGCTTTCATTAATCATTGCAGATTTCCTGATTCCTTGCAGTTTCCCTCACTGCCAAACATCACAGCACTCTTAAAATTATATCTCTCCTATAATTATAGTGGTTATTTATTGGGCCTTCTGTTAGTTTTACAGTGTTTTATAGCCACTCCTTAAGCAATATGTATTGGAATTCATCAGGACAACTTAATTCATCCTTTAGGACCCATAGTCTAAAATTACATTATGTCATGCTTAGAGAAAGGTTTATGCAGTTCTTTTGTCAGCTGCTATTGTGGACATTTTCTCATTTCCTCTCTTAACACAAGTAAAATCTAATATTAATAATACTAAATAGCTGTTGCTCTCCATCAGATATGGATCCCTAAAGTGCAATTTGAAATCAGCTGGGAAAGAGAAGAGGCTAATTACATTTGTTGAGCACCACTGGATCAAAAAAGAGCAGCATCTTGACACAATAGTCAGAGGGAAAGTCCAGAAATCTAATTAATTCTCCTTCTGTCACAGCTGAAGCGCAGTGTGGCTAAAAGGCCTTTTTTCAGGATGCGATAACAGCCTCTGCCGTGTCTGGCAGAGACAAAAAAGGAGGAGAGGCATGGAGCGTTAAAAAGATAAAACTGACAAAAGAGACAAAATATATCAAGCTCATCTCAAAGCTCTGCCCTTATCATTGTTGCTATTTTTGTATTGACTCTGTCGAAGTGCTGTAGCACTTCTCCTGGTTATCTTTTGTCTGGCCCTGCAAGCAATTACATTTCTTCCCTCAGCACCTGAAGTACAATACAGTACATGCAGGCTTCAGTGTCTGAACCTGTGTTGGCAAAATCCTCTATACCCTTCCTCATCTGCCCCCTCCTTTGCAGTATTTTATCAGGCTTGTCTCCACTCCCTGTTCTGTGTCCAAAAACTGAATTACCATGTTCTGTTCTGATTTAAAATGGAACATGAAGAAGAAAAAGTGCTGATACTCTTTTTTTTTTTTTTTTTTTTACAATGTCTTTATCCATGTATTGTGATGTGCTCGTCTTGTTCTGTCTGTTCATTTGTTGGGTTAACACAACCTTGTATCCCTCTTCTGCGCTTCACTCACCTCCCTTTTCTGGTTTATGGAAAACACTATATTTTTATCATTTCATTTTTTTTCCCTTGACTCAAAATACTGTGGCACTTATATACAACCATGCTTACCAATCTTTTAACATTTCACCCCACACTTTCATCTATGCTACTCCACATCTTATTTTTCCATCTCCTCCTCCTTCTGCTTCATACTGGGCCAGTGTGTACTGGAAGAGGTAGCTGATCATGAGGAAGAGCTGGGCAGGCTGAGGGAAAGCGCTCACCGTCTGTGGGAGGGACAAGCAGCAGGGAAGGGCTTCGTCCACCGTGTGTCCCAGCTGTCCGCACAGTACCTAGCCCTCAGCAACTTAACCAAGGTAACACTGCTCCCACCTTGTAACTCCGTGTCTCCCAGTTCCTGTCTGCTTATCTGTGCTTTTGTCTGAAAAATGCTGCAGCACGCTGAAATGTGCCTTGCTTGATTCTTGGCAGAAAAACTGTACAGCCTTCTGTTCAGCCATGTTGTTTGCTGTTTTTCTGTGTAATTTGTTGTGTTGTTGACTGTTGCACATCAGTCATGGTTGCTGTAATCAGCTTGCCTTGCAGATGAAACATTGCACTCAGGAATACCTGAGTAATTTATCCGAGTGTACTCATCATTACTCACCTCTGAAATGTCTTCATGGTTGTGGCCTCATCAACACCAAAAAGGCCTGAGGCTATTGAGGTTACCTTTCTACAATCAAGCACCTCTAAAATGTCAGCACTGAAACGTGTCAGCGCTCCAGAGTCTGACCTTTTTGAAGCTGTCGTTAGATTGGTCACGCTCCAATGATTAATTTGTTTTAGTGTAGAACAAAACATTCACACTGACTGTGAAGACCGTGCTCTTACCTCAGGACCATGAGAGTGCCCCAACAATGATGAATGGGATTTATTTATTTTGTAGGCTAGCAAGCTAAGAGCTATTTTTAGGTCCTCTTCCTGCCAGACAGGGGAAAAACAGGGGAAAAATTAAATCTTAAAATTGCCCGTCGCAGATTTTTTTTGTAGCTCTGCCTTTCAGTTATGTAGAGGTTGATAATGTACAAATGATGACTGCAGAGACAATGCACCATGTTTGTTCTGTATTGAGGGGGTGGGAAAGTCTCCAGAGACGCCTGAAAGGAAAAAAAAGAAGACTTGGATTTCAAATACTCACAGAACGATATGAAGAAACTGACAGTGTTAACCCTTTTCTCATAACCAACATATGACTTTGAAGAGTGTGTTTACAGTGGTGTGTTCTCATTTTTACAGGACAAAGCCTCCAGGATTGAACGTATTGTGGGGGAACATCGCCTCTTCTCTCAGGGTTTAAAAGAGCTGCAGGACTGGGTGTGTGAAGCTCAGCGGGTCCTCAACACATGCACCTCCACCACCACGGACAAGGGCGTGTTAGAGGACCGGATGTTACAGCTGGAAGTAAGAGTTGAGAAGATGAATACACCACAACTTTCAGGAACTAGGCTATTGCTTAACATTTGACCTAAAATAAATATCTGTGTCTCCTGCACTGTGGCATGCTGACACTTTCAGTAATTTATGGAAGCTATTATTGTCTTAAAAGTGGGAAATTAGTTCATGGAGCAACTGTAGGTCTGGGGGATTTGTGTTTATAGAGATGTTTATTTCAGTTCCCAGAAATTTTTCCTTGTGCTCTGTCTGTAGGCCTTACTGGCTGCTCGTCAGGAGAGAGAGATCCAGTTAAAGATGCTGCTGACACGGGGAGAAGCAGTCCAGAGAAACACTTCGGTTGAGGGAGTCCCAGTGATTCGCAAACAAATCCAGGACCTCAAGGACTCATGGGATTCCCTGCTTTCTGCCTCCATTCAGTGTAAAAGGTTGTGAACACGAACTGTCTAGTTTCTCCAGAAGGATTTCAGTTACTTGAAATGCTAATGAAGATTTGAACTTAACGCTTTGCATGTGTGTGTTATATATATATTTATATTTATATAAATATATATTTATATTTGTATGTTGTGTGTTAATTTTATTTGTCTTAGTCAACTGGAGGGCGCTCTGTCACAATGGACCAGCTATCAGGAGGACGTAGGTCAGTTTGTGTTGTGGATGGACCGTGTAGACGAGACCTTGAGCTGCTCAGACAGACAATACTCTGAGATGAGAGACAAGACAGCAAACCTGGGAAAAACCAAGGTATCACATCAAGATTTAAACTGAGCAATTGTCATATTTCTTTCAGAGCCTCTCTTTAAAAAAAAGTATAAACTACAGTGAGAGTGTGCGTGTGTTCTTGTTTTATTCCAGCTTCTGTATGAAGAAGTATTGAGTCACAGCAGTCCTCTGGAGACTATTGCCACAAAGGGCTCCAATATGGCCGAACACTGCACCACTCAGCAGGAGGTGCAACAGCTACAGTGTCGGTACAACTCCCTTAAAGAAAAGGCCAAGGTACTTACCCACAAGATACAGTCTCATTCTTGACTCCTTGCATTCATTTCTAATGCCTATATATTTGAATTTGAAAGTCGAACAATGTCGTTGATATTTCCAAAATTCTGTTATTTCTCAGTTATCCTTTGCTCTGTTTAAATGTCATTCCATCAGGCTTTCCTAATGACTTGTTTTTGACACAAACATTACACTGTCTGGTGCACCTGTAACAGCTGTGGAGCTCCAGTAATGTCTTTAACATGGTGTCTTGCAGAAAGCAGTCAGTAAGGCCAAGGGACTGGTGCTGGTCCATCAGGAATATCAAAGGGAGCTTCATGTGTTTGAGGACTGGCTGGAGCAGGAACAGGCCACTCTGGCCTCCTTGACCCATCCAGAGGGAAACGTGGATACAATAGAGAAGACACTGCAACAGTTACAGGTGGTGACACTGTGGAGTGATGTGAAATGTTTTTTTCATAAATAATGTGAACACATGAAAGAAAACCTCAGATCTTTCTATCAAGGTTGAAACATAAATCTTTATCACCACAACAGAACCATTTCAAACTACAAAATCATACTGGTTCCTTATTCTTCTCCTATTATTCCCCTCAGCTCCTGCAGGATCGCTGCTCAAATGGTCAGTCATTGCTTTCCGCTGTGCTGACCAGCAGAGAGAGGGTCATCCCATGGGGTGTGCCGCAGATCGAGGACCGAGCCCTGGACACTGCTCAGCGAGAGTGGGGCGCCTACCAGGGACGCCTGGAAGAGACTCAGACCCAGATTAGCACCACACTGACCAGACTGAAGCAGATGGGCCAAAGGTTCCTGAGTCTGGCCCAGTGGCTGGAGGAGATGGAGAATATGGCAAACATCAGACATCATCGGAGGTCAGATAGAGCCACCAAGGAGACTCAGCTAAAGAAACTCCAGGTCAGAAAGAGAAGACACTGGTGCTGTCTTTATTAACTGGGTGCTGTCACAAATCAATGCAAAATCTTTTCACTGACTGCAACAGCCTACCTATTTTCTCACCATATACTCAGCTCAGTCTTTGAAAATGAAAGTCAGGAGGTATCTCGGAGCGCTTCAATAAATCACTCTTCCAACGTATGTGTGCCCTCCGTTCACAGCATGTGTACATAGAAAACAGCAGTGGACAGACACTGTTTTTTCAACTGGGTCTCCTCCCTATGAAACAAACTTCCTGCCAGTGTTGGGATGTCAGACTTCCCAGCAGTTAGAGGGAAACACACAAATACACTCATTGCCCTTTTGTCCCTATATCGTGGTTGCTTTCATTAAGGCTTTGTTTTTTGAGTAAAACCTAACTAGCACTTAAATCATTTGTAATCTTCAGTTGATTAAACTAAAATATAATAATATGGTACCCTCTCTGTATCTTTGTCTGTATCTCGTTAACAGGGGTGTCTTAAGTCAGTGCTTGTACGGCAGGGAGAAGTCGATGGCCTCTCTTCTCTGGTCCAGCAGGTTCTGGAGGAAACCTACATCAGTAGTCGCATTAGTGTTACAGCCACCCAAATCACTGCCAGTTACCATTCTCTGCTGCTCAACATACAAGTAAGACACTCTTTGTGTATCTGTGTATTTAATCTGCAGGGGTTTGACTATTGCTTCCAGTGTTAAAAAGTTATTTTTGACACTATCACCCACATCATCTGCTAAAACAGTGGCACTCGAGAAGAATGACTTAGAACGCTGCTGCCGGACAAGTACAATTCTGAATTTCCTGTCCACCAGAAGACTTTCCTGTAAAAGACTTGTCTGCCACCATGACTCCACAATAACAACATTTATTAGGGTGTATGCAGGATATACAAAGCTGGGTTAAATTTAAGACTTGAAAGGATAGTCCAGACTGGATGTTTGTGACCCCACCAACCTTTTACAAGGGTATTATTTTAGGATTATTTATTATTACGTCACATATTTTTCAGTGCCTGTCAGCAGTGTATAACAATAACAACAGTCGCCCCAAATTATATAAAGATTCTTGATTTATTTGAATGATATTTTGTGCTTGTATGTTGTGATACAATTATCACCCTAGCTAATACAGACAAAGTTAATTTTAGGTACTGATTGAACCTGCAGTGATCCTATTTTAAACCCTTTATTACTAACATTCCTACCATGTTTAATGAAGAGAAAATATGTATGACCATTTTGGAAGGAATTACAGTAGATTAAGTGCTGTTTAAGCTTGAAGGCCCTCCAGTGGTCTTACTGACGAATGACACATTTTGTGTTTTACTGTCTCAATCATAGATCAAAAAGCTTACATATTATTTGTACAGTGTTCGCATTGGGGTCTCTGTCTTCGGAGGGTTTTTCAAATATGGTAATGCGCTCACCATGGACTTCACTCCAGTGAGATAGGATTTTGTTCTTATTTATTACAGCACCCCTCTGAAGTAGCTTTTAGGGTTGTCCCCATGAGTCGAGTCTGTGTTGTTCTATTTTCCTGCTCCTCTGGGGGGGGGGGGACTAAAGGGAAATCAATGGGGCTCCCCTGGTCTGGGGCAAAAGCTGTAATTAAAGGCTACACGATGCAATCTCACACCCAGCGCCAGGAGTGGCAAAGCTTTGCCTTCACAACATTGATTTTTACACCTCCAGTAACACATCTGAGTATGTGCGCGTGTCTCTCTGTCCCTCCCTCACTTTGTTTCTCCCTCTCTCTCTCTCTCTGTTATATCCACTCCCCTTCCTTCCTCTCACAAAATTAACCCAAGCATGCAGATACTTCCTCTCATGCCAACACACATGGATGCATCATCCCTCTTTTACCATGGATGCCTGTAATTACACTGTGTGAAGTAGGGGGCCATATGGGCTTGAGGTGGGAAGCTATTACCTCTGTCTAGTCAAAAAAAAAAAAAAAGGTGCACTATCAGCGCTATCAGCTAATTGGCTCTCACCACAGGATTTGCAAAAAGAGTGAATAATGTGTCAAATCTGCAAGAAACCCTCTTCATCCGTATGGTGTTGCAGATTCAAAAATCTCAGTCAATTGAATAATGTTTCAAAAACATAAAGCTCTCCTTCACCTTGCAGTGAAGTTACTGACATTCAGCAGATGAAAGCGCAAGGGGGAAATGGATATTTTCTCTTTTGATGGCTGATCAGAGAACTTTTGGTCCTTGGTGGCCAATGTTCGACCGCTAGTGGAAGATACACACCATGTTTCCAAAAACAACAAAACTGCAGTTCTGACTTACACAAAGAAGGCAGTATTAGATGTCATAATTTTTATCTTGTAGTCAATTTTTTTTGAAAACAATGTTATACATGGTCTACAGTTTATTTTGTTTAAGGGTACTAGATACTGTTTGTTTTTAAGGTTTCTTTTGTCTTTTTTTCATATAATATTTTTAGGACACCATCAAGCAGCTACAGGAGGAAGTGAAGAGTATTGAAGAGGCAGAAAATCTTTGCTCTTCATTCAGCGACTGGCTCAGTTTGACTCAGAAAAGCTTCACAGCATTAACTAATAGTGCTGAAGCTCTGGACCGGGGTGCCATGGACAAGAAAATGAAGAAACTACAGGTATTGTTCATTATTGTTCATTGCAGTGGTGTATTTGTTTTTAATAGGAAATGTTAAACTTACCAGTCACTCTGTTGATCTTTCAGTTTATCAGCAATGTATTTGGATACAAGGTGCAATGCAGCATATTGCACACCTTCCTGAACATGTTGTAATAAATCACCACAGAAGCTGGATATTACCATGGCAAACTGATGTGTCAGCAACACTTCCATGTATAGAGGAGATGTTCAGCACAAACTCATCCTAGTCCAATATCCAAACTGGCAAAAATGTCCTTTTGTAATCTAGTTTTCTGCCAAGCACCACACGGTACCTGCTTGTAACATCAAGTATACAGGGTTTCTTTGGCAGCTGTAATGTTCCTGGCCTGTAAAATATGCATGAACCTTCTGTGAGACTAGCAAAGCAGTCAGTCCACCTATGATATCTGGATAACACTCTCGACTAAAGCAAACTAACTGTAAAAGCTTTTAACAGTTTTGGACTCTTTTTTTGCTTAATAGGCATTTTCTTGAGAAAGCCTTGCCCACATAGGCACATTTACTTTTGCAGTACAATCACTAAATATTGTTTATTTGGCATTTTTCATATCGAGCATGTGGAGGATTAGGTGAGTATGTGTGAATCGATTGGCCTTTTGTGAAGACAAAGTGGGTGCTGCTTTGGAGGAAGCGTGATAGCAGGGAGAGACCTCCCACTGTGAAGCAGAGGATGAAGAAGCGCCGGTGTCAGGCGCCTGCTGGCACAGACACTGTAATTGATGCAGTGCCCTTACCGCTTCACATCACACACACTCACACTCACACACACACACCAACACTTGTATACCGCAAAACCAATCCAAAGTACTAACAAGCTGCAGTAAACTCTTAAACCCCTGAATCCTGTGTGTCCACAGTTTTTCCACTTCATTTTTTTTTTTTTAAATCAATAATCTTTCTTTGTCTGTCTCACACACACACACACACATCTCCAGTAATGCATTCATGAAGACACACAGAGATTTTAAAATACATCAGCTGGTGTGGGCTTTGCAGTAATCCCTGTCTGGGATCAATTCTCTTTCTCTGCATTGGGACTGAAGATATGCTGTCACCGCATGTGTCCTTCCAGCACTGCAGATAACACACAAGTGCTCCATCACTTACTCATTTTCCCAGTAAGAGCCAGTGGGACTCTCAGTGAGCTGGGTGATTATACTTTACCACAAAGACCAGTAGTCAATAGCTGTGTCAAGGGCCATTAGTTGGATTTGGACTTCATTGGATATTGAATTGTAACTGTCAGACCGCACTGGCTGGCTCATTCAGCTAGAAATATGCTGGAACCTAATTAAGACACATGAAAATTAAAATCATGAGATAACGTAGCATGGTGCAGTGTAAAAAAAAAGAAAGAAATCAAAGGATATCATTTGTCCCCTTGAACTTTGTAATGTTGGTAGGATAGTTTTTTTATCTATTTTTATTAACGCAGTAGTTTCTTTCACCTTGACTGCTCAGTAATGCATATTCTACACACTGGCTGCTGCAAATCTATAAACGAGGGGAAAAAAAGGAGAGTATGAGGCTAATTATGCCACCTCTTCCCTTCCCCCATTCACATTTCTAATTTCACTGACATTTCATAAATGTTCAAGGACATTTCCACCCAAAATCCCTGTTTCTTTTATATGCATAGGAACACACAAGTAAATAGATCCATGTTGAAATGTCTTTCCTATTATCAGAAATAACAGATAGCACTATATCACCAGAAGAAAATCATAATTTAACCAGTAATTCTGTGCAATATGCAATTGTGGCTTTATTGTATGGTGCCCTTTTGCTGCAATCAATGCATCCATGACAGAGACAATGACAGCAGAGCTAATAAACTGCTCACAGGGTCACCTTAGTGATGTTCTTCCTCTGTTGGTAAATACTGATGAAGATGAATATGGTTGTCAATGCTGCAGTAGATGTATTACAGTACATAATGGAGTCTGTTAGCTGTTGCAGAGTGAGAAACACTAGTGAACCACTAGTGCTCATCATTTACAGCAGATGAACAAGACACTTGACAGCTAATTGTGGGTGACATTGTACAAGACTATTTAGAGAATAAAGGGGCCCAGTAGCCACTATGGTAGATATTAAGCTACATTATATCAAGGTTTTCTTATCTGTCATCATAGCGAATGTTGCCGATTTTAAGTTTAAATTTAATTTTTGTTTTGTTCTTGATGGAACAAGAAGATGTTGAACTTTGCAGTTTTAAGATATTTGAGTGGGTCTTCAAAAATTCTTGGATCATTTGGTATTGGTATTATTACAGGAATAAAACACAAGCCTATAGCTTCTTATTGAGCATCAAATAGCACTGTGAAACTACTCTTGACTGAAGCAATAATGGCCCTATGATGAAAGCTAGATGGCGTCCCATCGAGTGGATGTCTGCGTGTGTCTGTGGTGTGTTGTGGTTGCCCTGGAAACCCCTGTGGCTACTGCTGCCTGTTAAGGGTCTATGTAATTGGTTCCTCCTTTCATATTATTTACTGCGGTTTCTCCACTCAATGACCTCCCAGTCTTCCCCTCAACTCTCCGTGCAGGTGTCAGCCTACCTGATGGGTTCAAAGCTTTTCAAGCTCACTGCCAGGCCGGTCTGTGTGACTGGGGCAGCACTGAAGGTGAAGGACAAAGAAATCAATGATACCGTGTTTGAATGGCATGGCAGCTATGATGGGATTTTACCATTTCAGACCCTGTACTGTATACTGCAATGTTACTTTACTACATAGAAGCCGTCTTTTTACTTTTTGCATAAATTCAGCTCAAGGTTAATCAGCTGAGGGTTATTCAGTATAAATGAGTGTTGATCACACTTAAGCAGCACTGTATGTCCGCTCTCTTTCATCCAGGTTCTCCAGTCTGAGCTCCAGCATGGCCACAGTTTCCTGAAATCCCTGAAGGAGCGAGCAGAACAGGCAGCAAGCTTCCTGGATGATGCTGGAGCTGAGAGTTTGGGAGGTGAGGTAGAGGGTCGTCTTGCACAGCTGGAGGAGCTTGCAGGTGGACTGAGGCATGAGCACAGCTTCCTAGAGCGGGCCCTGCTTTTGGCTAAGGAGTTTCAGGACCGGTACAAGGGTCAGACTCAGTGGTTGGTGGAAACCCGGGCTTTGCTCAACACCCCGGTGGAGCCTAAAGCTGAACTGTACCAACGGAGAGCACAGCTGGCTAAATATAAGGTATAACAGCTATGTAATTTGTAATGTCTTTCTATTAGCCCTATAAAGCCCTACTGGACATTGTGTTGATGTTATATTCTGTGGTTTTGTTCTTTAGTGCTAATGGCAGCAGAACCTGACTGAATATTATTAGCTTAATCGACCACATGAGCGTCCTTGCAAGTCTTAGCTCATTAATTCTAAAATTCTGTCTGCTTTACATAACTGCTGACCGTTTTCCGGAGTATGTCTTTACTTTTATATTAATACCTCAATGAGATGATAGAAACTCCAAAAACACTTTATTCCTTTAGAACTGATCAAGAACCTTAATATAACAAGTGTACTTGGATTGTCAGTACTTTGTCTACTACTCTGTCTGTGTTTACAGGCTCTGCTGCAGATGGTTCAGTCCCATGATGGATCCGTCAGGTCTGTGTTGGAGAAGGGAGATGCTCTGCTAGCTTCAGTCCACTACCCCTCCGTCAGAGACAAAATGAGCAGACTGCAAAGAGACTATACTGAACTCTGTAAAAGAGCCATGGTGAGGACCTGTTCTGAGACGTCAGGAGATAATACACTGAGAGAAAATCATATCATAAATCATAATAAAGCTAGGTGGTTATAACTGTGTGATGTGCAGGCTGAAGATATTCAGTGCATTTGTCTACTTGTGTACTCCTGTTGTCCAGACTCATGTGGAAAATATGGAAGCCCAGGTCAAGGAACAGGAAGCATATCATAGTGAACTTCAGGAGGTGGAGCGCTGGCTGCTCCAGATGTCTAGCAGGATGGTGACTCCTGATCCCTCTGTTGGGGGAACCCTGGAGGCAGCCACTCAACAGCTGGCAAGACACAAGGTGACCCAACAGCTTCCATGGTGTTGGTGCTGTTGTTTGCTGATTTTTTTAGCATATGCCTCACACCCTTCACATTTGGAAGTACCAAATAATGAGAGTCCAACCATTCGGTATGCGATTTGTGTTTTCTTCTTTATATAAACTTGGATAAAATAAAAATATAATCTTAAGTAATATCTTGAAAATCATTCCGCAAAAAAATTGTTCATAAACCCACAAGGGCTTTGGGCTAAAATGTAATGTCTGTTCTATGTTTCTTGGACCAGTGGATAAAATCATACTGAAATATGTCTTCATGTATTATCCATGGAGATTCTTTCTCACATGATCTTCTGTGGTTACTTTGTCCTCTGCAGGCTATCATGGAAGAAATAGCGGGCTTTGAAGATCGCTTGGTGGGCCTTAAGCAGCGTGGAGACCACCTGGTACAAGGCTGCAGTGACCGTGTGCAGAGCAGGCTGAGACAGCAGGTTCAGGCTCACCATCAAGGCACTGGAGACAGCTACTCGGCCATCTGTAGCACAGCACAGAGAGTGAGTGAGAAGGAGGAGAAGTAAAGAGGGAGGGGGGAGACACATGGGAGGAGGAGGAAGAGATGAGGAGTTGAGAGAGACATGTTTTCTGTGTTTGAAGCAGTAAAATGGTACTTAGACATTCACAATGTATGACATGACACAGTGGTGTGCTGGAAAGACTTCACACACATTTTGCTTATGCATCCATGGATGTGTGTGTGTGAGAGAGCGAGAGACACACACAGACAGTGGGTGCAACACAGACACACATGCTGTAATCAATGATGTTAATATTCCAACAGCCTCAGCATCCACTTAATTCCGTTCCAACACTTAAACCCGTCTCTCAAGACAGCCAGTGTAGAGGGCACAACCAATTAAGGTTGCCAAAGTGGAGCTCAACAGCAGCCGTACACATAGAGAGCCCAACAGCCAAAATCACCAATTCAATCTTTACGTATTAATCTCCGAGTATCCCCTGTCAACTTCACTTTTTCATGCCTGAGCCAAAAATGGTCACATGCCATTATTCAGTAGATCTGGCGAGCCTTCTAATCCAGCCACACTCTGTCATTTTGGCAACCTCTACTCTGTCATCATAGCTCACATCCCAAGACACCACCACCACCACTCAAACATCCAATCTGGCATTGTGTGATCTAGCCACACTTTACCACCACACTGCTGGCTTCTCTGCAACTGCGCTTCCAGTGTTACGATGGCTGCCAACTGTGTCCCAGCACAACACAACTCTAATATCCTGCCTGGCACTTGCTGCCATGCCAACCTTCTGGCTTTTGCCAAGTACACTGGGCAGTTTGCCAATAAATGCCCCCCTTCACCACTTCAAGGCTCTCATATTAACACTGTCAATCAGACCTTGATGTTTTGGTCTCCCCTGGAGGGTATGGACATCTCCACATTCAACACCTGTTAAATGTAATGCAGCATAACAGTCTACTTGTTTTTTATCATTTAATGTGTCTTTGTGTTTGTCCAAACTACACTGACTTCAAAGCTATTTGATGTAGTATTGTGCTTTTTTTTCTGAAACACACTTTGGGCCCTATTTCAACAATCTATAGGCCATGGTCTAAAGTACATGGTACAAGTACGTTAGGGCATGTCCAACTCAAATGTTGCTTGTTACCAGGCAGGTAATCTCTGTTGCTGTGGTTAGAAACATTTTGAGTACAAACATTTTATACAAACCAATATCAAAAGCTATTTTTTATTTTACTACTTTTTGTTTTATCCAGACATACAGTATGAATAACACTTAAATGTATGTGTCCACAGGTTTATCAGAGTCTGGATCATGAGTTACAAAGACATGTGAGTCTCCAAGACACATTGCTGCAATGCCAGACATGGCTGACCTCTGTTTCAGAAGAGCCAGAACCTCCTGCACATCACCCTCTCAGTCTGGAGGAGGCACTACAACAGGTCGAAAAACCCCTATGCAATTTTTAACAAGTATCTTGTCTTTATTTTATTTACTCACATTATAGATGCACAGTTTGCCTCACTGCATTATTTTTTTTTTAAAAATTAAAGGACACTTTCTTTGACAGGTGAAACAGGAGCGTGCTCTCCAGGAGCAGGCCAGTACTTACCTCCAACTTGTATGTTCAACTTGTGACCTGTCAGAGCCAAGGGTTCGGGAGACTGCGTCATCTATACAGCAGGTCAAACTGCAGGTCAGTTGACTGAAACAAGTCATGAAACAACATAAATTTCAGTGACTGGATATGTGGTGGTTTGGTCTTTCAGCTTTTCAAATGGAACACATCATAGGAAATTACTTCTTTGTGTTTTTGTGTCTAGAATGAGGAGCGGATGATGCTTTGTGAAGAGGTGGCAGACAGCTGGAGGGACATTGAGGAGCAGAAGGCAGATCTGGAGATCCAGCTGAGAGAAACAGAGCAGCAACTTCAGAACCTCATCAGGAGACCTGCAGAGCTAGAGCCCAAGATTGCACAGAACCAGCTGGACAAGGCACAGGTTTGTGTTCGGTTTCTATGCTGATGAGAAATGATTTCTTTGTTTAAAAAAAAGATTGTTTTGTACTCTATTGTTAGTAGGAAATGTAATTGTAAATACAAACATTCACTATGTGTTATCTTTCCTGCAGGAGTTTCTCCAGCAGATTAAAGAGAGACAGTCTGAGGTAACTCATTTGAATGAAGCCGTTTGCAGGCTAACAGGCGGACAGGTGTCTCCTGCCCTGGAGGAGATAAGGAGACTTAGGAGAAGTTGGATGGTCCTTGGCCAGCAGGCTGAAGAACTGGAGGCTCAGCGGGGGGAGGACATGCAACGAAGTGGGGAGTACCAGGAGAGTGTAGTAGCTGTGGAGGAACTCTTCCACCAAGTATCAAGGGAATGGGACTACCTTGCAAGGTATACATTTTTTCTTTCATTTATCTTTTTTTAGATATACTGTACATACATTTCTAAATGGATTTTTGTACAGTATCATGACTAAATAAATTAACCAGGAACCTTGTCTGTGTACCCAGGGCTGACACAGAAAGTACAAGTGAGCATCTAGAGGCTCTAAGGAAGCTGTCCAGTGACCTTGAAGAGCAGAGAGCACTTCTAGAAGATGTCAGGGATCAGAGACAAGCTATTCTACATAGACTTAGCTTGCTAGACAAAGAGCTAGTTAAGCAACAGGTGGAGCTCAATTATGCTACTTAATAATAATAATAATAATATAATTGAAGTACTTTGTCTCAGTCCTGTTTTATACTGTGCTCTGCCTCTCACCAGGTTGGCCACCTGGAGCAGCGCTGGGCCCAGCTTGAAACGCTGATTCAGCAGAAGATCCAGGAATCTGCACAGATACTGGATGATCTGGCTCGGGTGGAAACCCAGCTCAGGGATGCCCGAGAGTGGGTGGAAGGACAGCGGCCTGCACTTACATCTGCTTTGAAAACCAGCCCACCCCCCGATCTTGCCCAGAGTTTCCTGTTTGACCATTTGAGTGTATGTGTGGAACTTGAAGCCCGCCAGCAGCTGTTGGGTCAGGCAGTGAGTGACGCCCAGGCTGTGGCTTCCAGGCTGGGGCTCAGTGAGAAGAGAGGCCTTCAAGGTCTTGTTGAACAAGCCCAGGTTGAGGTGGAAGCTCTGGGTGCTCAGGTTGCCCAAAGAAGGAAGTACCTCAGTAAGGTAAACATCAGGTTTTTGTAGATGGAAGTACGTTTTTATTAATGTCCTAAAGGTGATGTCCTATTTTTTGACTTGAAATTGAAAATATGTAAATTGTCTTTAAAATTAAATTTTTAACTTTCATTGTTTGTTCCTATCTAGGCCTTCACAGAGAGGACACAGTTCCTACAAGGTTTGGGGAGAGCTTTTTCTTGGGTACAGCAACAAGAGAGGAAGGCTTTAATAGATGACCACATAGCACTTCTCCCTGAGGACCTTGCAAAGCAGGTTGCTGCATGTCGTGGCATCCAGAGCAGCTTAAGAGTTTACCAGAGGGAGCTGGCATCTCTTTGGGTACAGGGGCGAGAGCTGGAGAGAGATGCTTCTGACAAAGAAAGAGCAGAAACCATGGCGAGACTTGAGGAACTACAATCAGTCTTTGAAAACGCCCTCCAGAGGACTACTCAGCATCTCACAGACTTAGAGAAAGCCTTAACCTCTAGGAAGTACTTTCAGATTGACCTGGACAAGACTTGCCATTGGTTGAGACAAGCAGATTGCATCACTTTCCCTGAAATCAATTTAAGCAACATTGATGAAAAGTCAGAATTGCAAACACAACTGTCTAACTTTCAAAAGGTCCTAGAGCAAGCCTCGGAATATGAGAACCTCCTTCTTATCGTCCAAAGAATAGGCCAGGAGATCCTTCGTACTCTTAATGAGATTGACCATTGCTACCTAGATGAGAGGCTCAATGCCCTGCCTCAGCAGTACAACGCCATCTTAGCTCTAGCCAAAGAGAAAAAAGACATAGTCCAACAAATAATCCTAGAGAGAAAAGAGTTCAGCACTTTCTTTGATATTACTCATAATGCACTGGAGGAGCTTCGGGAGCAGTTTGACAATCTGGAGAAGCAGACTATTAGTATTAGAGAAGAGGAAGTTGCTCGTCTAATTAATGAGTACAGGAATATTAATGAAAGTTTACTCCACATTAGCCCTGCTGTGAGAGAACTTCATGGCAAAAATGAAGGGTTCCTCTGTAGAGGTCAGCAGTACAGATCTGAGGAGACGCAGCAGCTCATCAATCTCCACAACACATTAAAGAAGAGAAATGATCTGAAAATTAAACACTTAGAAAATTGCTTATCATTTCTAGTTGAACACAGCAGAGTATTTACCAGTTTGGACTCAGAATTAAAGTCTGCTACAGAAAAGCTGGTCAGGCTTAAATCAGACAAAAAATCAGGTTCCATTGATGAAATGAAAAGTCTTTATTCACTGCTAGAAAGACTGGATGTTGTGATCTCTCAGACTGAAGAATGTAACCATCAAACTGAAGGCCTTGGTCTGAAGTTTGAACCCGCTGCCTTTAAAGAAGCTGCATTGCAGCTCAAATCATTGCAGTCTTTACGATCTGAGGTGAGAACATTTGTTGACGAAAGTGAAGTGAAAGTAATGCAAAATGAAGATTTCACGAGAGAGACTGAGAAAATGTTGCACTGGCTCCAGACTATCAAGGACAAGTTGGAAGAGCCTTTGATTTTTTCTGAGATCAAAGTTGAGAGGGTGCAGGAGGAAGTGTGCAAGCTGAAACACATGGAAGAGGAAGTGGAATGTTGCTTGAAGATGGCAGACGCCTTGGCTAGCAGAGAAAAGCAAATGTATTGCAGAAGAAAAGAAACAGTTCCTGCCCACGTTCAAAAGAAACTACAGGAGCTGAAAGAGTTTGGAGCTGAAGCTCAAGAAGGAATTCGGAAGAAACAGGTATGTGTACAGAAATTACAAATTATACTTTGACTTTTTCTTCTTTTTCTTTACTTCATCTAGAACAGTGGTTCTCAAACTACCCTAACCCTAACTTTGGTAAACCACCGGTATAGTGAAATTAGATTAAGATAAAGTCAAGGGTACCACCAGAGGAAGCTCGCGTACCATTGTTGGTACACGTACCACAGTTTGAGAACGATAGATCTAGCATATTAAATTTACAAGGTAAAGTAAAGTTCTGGACTAGGAAAGTGTTAGACTTTTTCAGACGTAATCTCCAAGATAGGACAGTAATTTAAACAATATTTACTAACTTTACTCACTTAACTCTTGCAGAACGTATGAGCTAATGAAATCACCTTCTTCATGTTCTAGCTGGCTGTGGATAAGGCTCTTTCCCTGGTTCAGAGGTACCACTTATCTCTGCAGACCATGCAGAAATGGCTGGACTCTGCTGCAGGTTTTCTGCAGAGAGTCAGTTTAGGGGTGGATCTTGAGAAGCAGACAGATTGTGTGCTGGACCTGGGAGAGATTTCAGCAGAGGAAAATTGCTTCACAGTTGGTGTGGAGGACCTGAGGAGTTTGGAACCTCTGATGATTGATTTTATGGAACCAGGAGTGATGAGTGAAAAAGTCGAGACTATGCAGCTGAGAAACACAGAAGTCAAACATCAATTGGAAGCTTTCAGAGAAGTGTTGCAGAGGTGTGTGCTAATACATTCATATGTCAATAATTATTCATAATGTAGTACGCAGAGCCAAATATCTGAATTGTTTGTATGCTTTCTATATTCCGTGTTAACATAAAAAAATTAAGATTTAAATTCTACACATTCTATTTTATTTCACCTAAATGTGTTTTTTTAATTTTCTTAGCTGTGCAGCTCTATGGAGTTCCTTCCAGCATGAGAGAGAAACCCTGGTGGCACAGATGAATGATGTAGAGCGCAAGATGGCCATGTTCACCACAGCTAAAGCTACCAGTATCCAGCAGGCAGAGGAAAAGTGTCAGAGATACAGGGTGAGTCATCGTAGAAAAAGGCTTTTAGATACGTCTACTTGTCATGGCAACAGATGCACATTAATATTTAAGCAGGTGGGTGTTTATGCATTATTTCGTCTGGCTTGCGTATGTGATGTTGTAACAGGGTTTTTTATTTGTTTTTAAATACATATATCTTGTGTCTTTTTGTTTTGATTTGTAGTCTCTGGTGGCCCACACTGACCTGCTGGAGGTGCCTCTGACTGTTTTGAAAAATAATTCAACTGAGTTAGAGCTGATCATTTCTGAGTACAGCAAAGGTGTCACTAGCCACTGTGTGTCATCACTATGGCAACGGTGGGCCAGGCTACGCAGTGTGTCCCGAGCCCAGGAGAGGGCACTGGAGGATACTGCGAGGGAATGGAGGAACTTCACAGAGAAGGTAAGAGAAGTGTAGACCTGTCTGACATTATTGCACATTGTGCACACACCAGTATGGCTGTGCATTTGCAACTGCATGTATTTAGTGAGTGTTCTTTTTCGGGCTCTTAGGTATATTGCATAAACTTAACCACCAGCATGTTCAATATCATCTCAATAAACAGCCCAACTTCAACATACGGAAAGTCTAATTTGGTTTTTATAGCCAATAAATACTCAAGTCTACTAAATAATTCCTCCCTCTGCAGATTTAGGTCAAAGCAACAGCAGCTGAACACCAGTTGGTGTGTTGTGATGTAACTCCGGGCTTCAGGCCCGATGTTGTCTCCTGCCAAAAACTGTGTCATATGAGGTTTTTTCCCGCGTTTTGACCTATTTTGAGTGTGAACACTTTCCCACAAAGCACCGCTCTTAAAAAGGAAATGAGGTCAAAACTGTAAGAAATGGTCTCTTCCTCATATGTGGCACATTTCTGTTGTCCACTGGTTTTCTATGGACCCTTTGTTCAACTGGACATGATGTCATTCTCTGCTTTAAGTGTCTGCACTGAGGTTTCTTCCTTTGTGTCAGAATACTATAATACAAAGAGATAATTGGTGAAAAGCTCTCATGTTCCTTTAGTGTAGAATTAAATTAGAATCCGTTATCACACAACCCTGTGGAGGTATAAGTTACGTTCACACTTCATGTGTCTTACCAAACCCATTTTATCTTTTTTATCATCAATTAACAATGACCCACAGATGGAGAAGGTGCGCTCTGTGTCCAAAGACCTTCACAGTCGTGTCCCAGACAGCACGGTTGAGAAGGCTGCCACAAGAACGGCACTTCAGAGCCTCTTGGAGTATCATGACTCCTTCAGCCAGGAGGTGGAGAGGGAGCAGTCTATTCTGGCTCTGCTTGGGCAACACACCCGCATTCTGAGAGGAGAGGAGAAGCAGGTGCTGGAGAAAAAGACAGAGAATGGACATGAACAGACGCTGTGCCTACAGGAGATCAGACATATGCAGGAGCAATATGACAGGTGAGAGACCAAGTGTTCTGGCTGTTCCTGCCAACTACTGTAAACACCAGATTTAATACATTCATGACTCGTGGCTATATCTGAACTTTAATTAGTGCTGCTGTGTGTGTCATTTAGTCTTATGGTGCATGTGAAGGCGAGCAGAGCCCAGGTTCACCAGGAGCTGAGGGAACGAGAGGAGGTTGAAAAGGAGCTTGGTTTGGTCAAAGGATGGATCCAAGACACCCGAGGCTTACTGCTGAGTCCAACCGCGGACCTAGACTCTCTGCTCCAAGAGCTAGAGGTAAACCCGCCGCTACACGTACACACATCGTGTTTCGCACAAAATATGTTACCATGTATATTAACCGAAAAGACTATGATTTACAGCACATCATCTGGTGTTTTTTGTGTTTTAGACCGCACACGGTGAGGTCATCAGCAGACGTCAGAGTGTTGAGCGCATCACAGAGCTGCAGCAGTCTAAGTACCAAGTTCTTCAGGCTGGTCTGCCATCAGAGCTCAGTATGCAGCTGGCGGAGGTGGCTTTGGCTTTGGGGTCCGCTGAAGACCAGGTGATTCAGCATAAATACTCATATATTGACTGTATCTTGTGTTTGTCGTTTTAAGAAGTTTAAATTTATATATACATATATACATATATACATATATATATATGCTAGTATAAAGCTGTGACTGTTGTATGTTGTTCTGCACTTGCTGAACTGACTTCCTGGCTTCGGGCTCTAAATTTTATTTACATCACATGATTTAGGTCCAGGCGCGGGAACGAGAGGTGCAGCAGACCAGAGATGTGAAAGAGGACTTTAACTCCCGACTCCACGACATCGAAGCAAAGCTGAAGACCATCGCTCTGAAATTGGAAGACAAGAGTGCCGACTTGGAGGAGGCCAAAGAAGAGACCAAAGTAATCAACTAGACAGACTGACTAATTAACAAGCAATTAACCCCTGTTAAATCAGCTATTCATTTTGCAGATGTTGGGGTTAATGAGTGTGTTAATGTTGAAATGGCTTGAATTGGATTTAACCACCAAGAGTGACCCACTTTTGAGAGTAGTCCAAATGGTAGCCTGACCCAACTTTTTTTCTTTTTTTATTCCTCAGTCTATTTTTTGAGACACAGAACACCGGCACTTCACCTATAAAACCACAACATTTCACCTTTAAGCTTTGAATTTTTTATATCGATTACAGATGCAGATTTTACCCTGTACTTTTTCAGTACTCTTTCTCCACTTCACTTTTCCGCTCTCCTTCCTTTTTATCTTCTCCTCCCCAGGCTCTTTGTGATGAGTGTGAATCCTGCTGTCGCTCTCTGGCAGAGTTAGGTGTCGCAGTGCAGGAGTTCGGCGAGCAGAACCCTCTGCTGTGTAAGCAGCTTGGAGATGCTGTGGCTAAACTGACAGAGGTGCAGCAGCACACAACACAGCAGGTCCAGGACAGAGCCAACAGACTGAAAAAGGTTAGATGTCCATTTAATTTACCAAAGGCAAAAACAATTTGCAGTATTGCTTGTGCGAGTAAGCTCAGAGAATCTGTAGGATTTCATTTACAGTATTTTGTTTTTTCATGTGCATTGATTATTCTTTCTTACTTGTGAGCAGGCAGAAAAACAGGTGGAGGAATATCAGGGTATGAAGGAGTTCATTTTGGGCTGGACAGAAAAGGCAGAAGCTCTTGTTACTGGTAATATCATTTGGAGCTCTGCTTCCCAGCTGCAAGAGCAAATCCGAGCACATCAGGTGAGTCAGACCAGGGAAATTGGATGTTTTTAAGAAACCTTTTTTGTTGTCCTTTGTGAAAACTGGTTCCAAATTAAGTTTATATTTACTTATCTATGCTGATAAATCCTTCACTTTCCTACATAATCCAATTAAATTTGAAGATACTCCACAAATTTGCAGCTAATTAGACTCACACAGTTGTTTGACTCCCAGTGAAATGTCATAAATTGTACAGTTAGTTGGCTTGACTTAATTAGTGTAATTGCCCCTCTTTCTGACTTGTAATTTATGTTCGTATGGTGACAGGCTTTGCTGCGGGAGTGTCGGGGTCTCCATGGCGACTTGGAAGCTATGGGGGAAAGGGAGGGGCATCTGGGGGAGGTTTTGCAGACGGAGGGGTGGAGCCAGCAGGTGAAACACCTCAGCAGATGTACGGAGGAGCTACAGCAAATTGCCAAGAACCGCCTCCAGAGTCTGCAGGATGCAGCAAAGGTGAATCACTCTCAGTTTCTGGTGTTAAAGGAATTACACATCAGCCTTTTCACCTCTAAAATGATCCTTTGTACACACTGTGATCAAATTATTTTAATTGATTAAAATCATCAAGAGCCGAAACTAATTGCTTTTCAGAAATTCAGACAAATTGGTGCTCAACAAGAGAAACACAGCCCGTCAGGGTGATACATCACAGTCATGATCCAACAGTGCCCCCCTGTGGTTGTTGCCAAACAAATACACAATCATAATGGAATGAATTATTTTCACTTGTGCAGCAGTAAATCTGTTTCACTAATCTGATGCTCATATAGCTGATATCCAGATGGCACTTTGCCACTGGTTGCTGCCAATAATATTTCATTTTATGGAAATACTGTTTGCAGTTATTTTCTTTCTTGGTTGCACAAATTTTATCTACAGTAACTGATAATTTTTCTTTCATGTGAAATACATCAGTGTCGATTAGATTTTGCAAATGGAAAGCTTTTTTTTTTTGTAATACTTCGATATATACTGTCATAAGATGCTCTCAGTTAAATGTGTTTTATCTGCCTGTGCCTGTCTTTAGGATATGCTGCGTCTGGAGGTGGAGGTAAAGAACCTCCATGCAGCTGTAGATCAGATCCAGGTTACACTTGCCTCCCCTGACCTCAACAGACTCAGCCTCAGAGAGCAGCTCACTCAGAGACAGGTAGACACAACATATTTACCGATTACTGATTCAAACTTTTCAAAGACAGTGAATACATTATTTAAACATTTTTACCTGTCCATTAATTCCTCCTTACTTCCTTACTCCTTACACTCTGTTTTGCTTCATAAGCGTCTGTTGGTGGAAATGGAGGGATTCAAGCAGCAGGTGGTGGCGGTGCAGCAGTGTCAGAGCGCCCTCCGGCTACCAGAAGAGGTAGTGGCGAATCTGCTTATCTGCCGTACAGCACAGACTCTGCAGCAAGAGGCCAGCCAACTGCAGCATACCACCATCCAGCAGTGCAACATCCTGCAGGTAGAGGTTCATTGGTTGTCACAGTCATTTGAAGTTAATATAAGCAACAGAGCTGAGACTGATAATCTTGTTATAACACAAGAATAAACATTATAAAACTAAGTTTATCAGTTTTTGTCCCCAGTTTACTTCCTTATTTGTCAATTTATTTGCTTTCAATCTAAAACTCCTCCATAGTATGTAGTAGATTGTTGCCTCTGTTCATGATGGAAGATAATTTGTTTTTATCTGAGAAGATTATTTTAATGTGACCCAGTCAGTAACTGAAGTGGCTCTGATGATGTTGTTATGTTCCAACAGGCCACCTCAGGAATGTCTGTGTTTTCCTTTAGCCCCCATCAGACCAGTATTCTTTTCAAATCTTTTGGTTCTGGGCTTATTTTGCTTGTAAGCTCATTGAAGCTAAACTGAGCCAATAGAAGAAACCAACTTACTCCCAGACACTATATGGAGGAGAGACGCTTAAAGCATCTTAGCATTTTTGTTTTAAAATATTTTGAAATGATCTGTATGTGCTTATATTCATAATTATTCATATTCTGTAAAACAAAAAACACAATATTTAAAGTTTTAGCATGGAAATATATCATACACATACTTAAAAGACCTGGAATCATTATGAATGTAACATTAGGACATAAAGAGAAATTATTAAGGGAAGATATTGATCTATGAAATTATAATTTTTTTGCCATGGAGCAATTATATCAATCACTTTTTAAGATTTCATTTAAGCTGCATCTTCAATCTTCCCTTGTTATGTTTGCTCTATTCCAGGAGGCTGTGGTGCAGTATGAGCAGTATGAACAGGAAGTGAAGAACCTCCAGAGATTAATAGAAGAAGCCCATCGCATCATTCAGGACCGGCCTGTCTCTACCAGTAACATACAGGAACTTCAGGCTCAAATACACCACCACGAGGTAAGAGGACACTTCACCCCTAACATATATATGTACATGTGGACACTGTATGTGACTTTTAAACCTGCCAAAATTAGTAAGGTACAGCAGAGCTGTTGTTTCCATCAAGTAGAATGGTTCAGTTTGGTACAGTACCTTATGTGTTTTCATTATGCATTTCCATTCCATCAGGAATTTTTACCAGAGTAAAATGGTCAAGTGAGACAGCTAATTGAGCACCAGACTTTCCTGGGGTTTTTTTTTTCAGCGGTCTTTCTCTTCGACGCCCACAGTCTATACAAAGCTTGACTTCATGTTGAGACAAACAGCCTCAAACCGAGCAGGACAAAAAAGAGCTGCTGGATGTCCTCCATTGTTGTCTAACGTTTGTTGTCGTGGTACTGGTAAGAAACACAAGACAGAAATACTTGTTTTGCAGTCCTCATTGCAAAATAACAGACCCAGACCAAACCATACTAAAATAGTCTTTTTTCATAGAATGCACCATTTGTCATAATGTATTTAGCTTGATGGGCACTTGACATTGAAGATAATTCATGGTCTTTCTGAGGTAACTGAGATAACAGATAACTTTATTAGTCTCTCAGTAGCTATGCTTAATAGCACAAAAGAAGTTGAGGCAGCCGGAAATATTGAAAGACGACTGAAGCAGACTATGCTGCACTCATCAGTCATTCAAATATTTGAGAAGCTGAAGGTGTCGACATAATCAATTCAGTGTCTTTTTTCCATTCGCTAGACAAGCACAACACGCCTATACTCCTGCTCTAAACATCCCATGCAGTGTTGACAGAGGGTTTTCACCTGCATTATTGAAGCCCTGTTCTTTCTGTTGCAGTGTGACTTTTGCAGAGTAAGGGTGTTTTAGATTTAGAAGGTGGAGAGATAGAGCCAGTGATGGATCAATTCTCCATAGAAGCGACGCACATTTACCATCGTATAACTTTGCCTGCATTGTTCCGGCAGATGTTATCTACTGCCAGTGTGAAAATATTTCACGTTTGTAGAAATGTCCTTAGTGCAGTCTCTCTGTGTCTCTCTCCCTCTGACTTGGCTGTGTGTTTATGTCTGAGTTTGATCTCTAAGCTGAGCAGAGAGCAGCTGCACTGGTCCAGCCAGTCACATGACCTGATTATCAGTGCACTGGCCATCTGTGGTACAGACTACAGAGGAAGTAGAAAGAGGAGGAGGAGGAGGAGGAGGAGGAGGAGCTAGACCCGGACTGCCGGCTCATACCATAGCTGTAATTTGACACCATCTCTGTCATTCTTCCCCCATATACACTCCCTCTCTATAGCAGCAGCCCTCTTTTGTTGAGAAGTTTGGATTGGTGGAGGAGGGACACGGCAGGCAGAGGAAGGGGGGTGTGCATGCTGTGAGATCACTTCCTGTTTTTCCTCACCGTTTGTGTATGTGTACAAGAGGGAGTGTTTGAGGGATTTTGAACTATTTTTGCTAGGCTCTCTCTCTCTCAACCAAACATCCTGTCTACTGGCTTCACCACCAATCTGAGTCACCCGCCTTTGTGCTTCTCTGATTGGCTCAGAGATACAGAAGAGAGCGAGAGCGAGAGAGAGAGAGAGAGAAAAAGAAAAAGAGAGTGTGAGGCAGTGCTGGTCCCTCTGCACTTAAACACAAGCGAGAGACCGGGGAGGGGAGAGAATGCATCTGCTCCACTTACTCCTCTCATACCGGCACAACATTCCACGCTGACCAACTCTGCCAACTTCTTTTTTCTGGATCTTATTTAACCAGGAACTATTAATCTTCCACTGTGGATTGAGACACTTTCTCCTGACCCTGGGGGTGGTGGTGTTTTCTGTTTGGGGGGAATGTTTTGACAGGAACTAGCCCAGAAGATCCGTGGCTACCAGGAGCAGATTGCTTCGCTCCACTCCAAGTGTAAAATGCTGACAGTGAAGGCCAAACACGCCACTATGCTGCTGACGGTCAGCGAGGTGGAGGGACTATCCGATGGCATGGATGAGCTAAGTGATGATGAGCTGCCCAGTGCTGTGTCAACCACCACCAACGGCACCACCAAGCAGCTTCCAGCACACCCCTCTGTTGTCATGGTGAGTAGCTAAGCCACTTTTTGGCACAGTCACACAGAGACTCATGCATGCACATACTACATGGTTTTGTGTGTGTAAATGTGTTTATTTCTGCCACACTCACTGGTTTTCAAAGTCAAAGTTTCTTCTTTCTATGTATGATTTTTCATTTGCACAAACTCAAATCCTTTATAATCCTCCCTTCACCTGAAGTGCTCCTCTTGTGTATCTTTGCACATTTACTGTGCTGTATCACTTAAGTTTCCTCTACATTAGCCTCTACATTTGTCTACCTACCATAATACTATTCCATCTTGTGCTTCATCATTCATTTTTTTTTCTGTGTTGACATATAAGTCACCACCTCTCTCAATTCACTTCCTCTGTCTCTGTGTGATTTTCATTCTATACCAGATTTTGGTTTCTTGCCCTGTTTTTTCTGTTCTGTTTCTGTATTGTGTGTACAGTTTCAGTAGACCAGGAAACAGGATATTACTGCATCATTGTGTGTGTGTGTGAGCATACTGTGTGTTTGGCATCATTCTGTTGGTTGCTTGGACTACTGATACTTTTTTTTTTTTGTATTGTTAAGCATAATTAGTGCAGTGTCACTGTTTCCCCACGCATGTTTATCCCACACGTTCCCTGCTCTATGTTGCATTACATTGCATCATAAAGCCCGGGAAAAAGTCCTCCAAATACAACAAGGTCCCGAGTTCTGCATTAACTGCCAAAAAGCAGCCGAGTAGGGTTTGGCTCACATTTCCACTGTGCCTCTCCACTGAAGCATGCAGGCACACAGACAACTGTGCTGCTCCTTTGACAGCTGCTGCTGCTGCTGCTGCTGTTTTCACATTCTCTAATAACTATATAACTCTTAAATTATTACATTTTCATGCTGAATTTGTGTACGTCTTCATATTGTGCTTGTCTGTAATGTGGATAATGTTTGGTTGCTAGTTACAAGGGAAAAGCGTCAGTGCTGGGAAAGGAAATTACTGTGGTTCTGAAACTCTACAGTATGCAGTATGTGTGTGGTGTGTGCAATCAGTGTGTGTGCACTTACTGTAGGCCTGTGTGTGATTTTGACTTTTTGGTGTCAGCCATTCCTTTCTCCTGATGTATCCTGTAAAAAAAGAAAACCTTGCAGCTCATTCATTGCCAGTGGAATCCAGTGTTTGTCCATGTGCAGAGAGCAGTGCTACATTGACTTAGGTCTCTGCAGTGCCGTGTTGTGTGTGTGTGTGTGTGTGTGTGCGTGCGTGCTATGGTTGCAGTGTTTTAAGCCAATGGGAGTAATGCGATCTAATGGGTGTCCAATCCATGTTATTTGATTACTCACTGTCTAATTAATCAGCAGTGTTTCTCACTGTAATCTGCCTAACCTGCCTCCCCCATTAATTTTGATACACTTTCTTCCTTTCTTGCTTCACATTTCCTTTCTGTCTCCTCTCCCCCACTCCTTTTATCTGCCTGTTTTCTGTTCACCTGCCTGCCTCCGTCTCCTCCACCTGCTTCTTTGATGTGTGTGTTTGATGTGTGGCGTGGATGTGCGGTCAGATGACAGCAGGCCGCTGCCACACGCTCCTCTCCCCTGTGACGGAGGAGTCAGGGGAGGAGGGCACCAACAGCGAGGTCTCCTCTCCCCCTGCCTGCCGCTCCCCCTCCCCAGGGGCTAACGCTGATGCTCCTCTTAACCAGGTACTGCAAACCCGCGACCTGCTAATAACCTCCGAAGCCCTCCTGCATTACCTGACCTGACCACCTGTCACACCACAATCCATTCTCCAAGTTAGACCCTCAAATCAACTGACAGTATGTGGTAAAATGTCAAGCAACCACATTTTTCTGAAAGCTGCTTTCATTCATTTTGTTTTGTACCCACTAATGCTGCTTAAAACAAGTAGAGCCATACTATGTGACTATATAACTTGCTAAACTAGACATACAAACTTAACCGTTTCATTCCCACTAACTGATTCTCACCATCAGCCCATGACCTCCCCATCATCATCATCATCATCATCATCATCAACAATACTACCGTCACAATGGATCTTTGTGTTGTTGTGCTACTCCCTGCTTTCTATCCATTTCAGCATTATGTTTGCAGTTTTACTTGTTTGCCACACGCTTTTTCTTTTTTGGCTGAGATCAGAATGAGAGTGTTGTCAAATTCTAAACAAAGCCACGTTAGTATGAAGTAGTTTTTAATTGTGAAATATAATGACTTCAGATGATGCTGCTGTGAAATATCACCATATTATTCTACAGTAAACTACATAGATCATGGAATTTGTTAGGCTTTTATTTCAAATTGTAAAGTACTTCCATCTATGATGTGATAAGGTCAAAGGCACAGTCTGGAAACCTTGGGAAGTATTTGGAAGAAAATATAATGGGAGAGACTTAATTTTGGTCTATACTGATCCTGTGTAAGTATTTGAGCTTGCTGGTAACCTTACAAACCATAGATGCTAGCTACCATTACTATTATTTCATTGAGGTTTAGCCATGTGAGTTTCTGAAGACATTTTTCAGAATTACACATTAGTTCATATTCAAGTCAATAATGTATTGCTACTGTATTTACCGTAGATGCTCCTTGAATTTGATTGTTGATTGTAGGTTTGGAGACACAAGGACTTATCAACAGCCTCTTATCAAAAACAGTCACATTTATAAAACCCCACACTGTCTGACTGACTATCTGTATTGTTGTGTCGAAGGGTCGTGGCACTTTAAGTCGAGCACCACTCCAGGAGCTGTATGACCCATCTATGGAGAGCAGTGCTTCAAACCTGGATGACCTCCAGAGATCCTGGGAAACACTCAAGAATGTGGTAGGTTCCAACGTCGGCTAAATGAAAAAATATTTAAACAGTAAATCACTATGAAGTTATCTTTCCAATTTTCCTTGCAGAAGGAAAAATGCTTTCTGAGTTTTGGTGTTTTGAAGTGCTATTATGGAGTGTCTGAAAATCACAGAGTGCATTTGTAGCAGCAGTACACGAAACATAGTGGACTTAATTCATGCCTTATTACTTTTTTATCCCATCTCCTCTTCTGCCACAGATCAGTGAGAAACAGAAGAGTCTGTATGAGGCACTGGAGCGACAGCAGCACTATCAGGAGTCCCTACAATCCATTTCCACCAAAATGGAATCCATAGAAGGGGCACTCAACGAAAGCCTGGAACCCAGCAAAACCCCTGAGAGTCAGATGGCAGCACATCAGGTGAGCAAGAGAGAGGACACAGAGGTTTGGAGAAGTTGTTGGTTAGAGAGACAGTTGCAGTAAAATCATGCTAAATATAAGCTGTTAATTGTAAGGCTGATGAGAAATCTCTTGGGTAAAATACAGGAGTGACAAGAAAATAGCCTGCTTTTCTTGGGGCGAACAGTGGATGATTAAGGGGTTTAATACTGCACCAGCCTGTGCAATGGTTGGACAGACTGCATGGCACTGTTCTCTGTTGCTATACCAACTACCACAGCTATGGTCGATACGGTTCCTTTTTGTAACACTGCTGTCAGGGACTTTGGACAAACCCCCTTTTGCTGCTCCCTCGCCATCCTCTTCTCAGACTCTTCATTTTTTTCAACAATGTTCATCTCCCACGTGTCTCTTTTCTTTCAGTCCATAATTTTTTGTTCACCTCTCACACTATTCTGATCTCTCTGTGTTTTTAGGCACTGATGGATGAGATCTTCATGCTGCAGGATGAGATTGGTGAGTTACAAACATGCTTTTCCGAGGAGCTGGCAGATAGTGACAGTGATGGGGAGCCTGGTGACCAACTGGCACTCCAATCTACTCTCACTGTGCTGGGGGAGAGGATGGCCACCATACGGATGAAGGCTTCGGGGAAACGGCAGTTGTTGGAAGTGAGTACTAGTAAAAATTATCATAACCAAACACTCATTTCATTTTGCACTCTTGTGTACACATGAATGACAATGATATCCAACATTTCACCTTCACCTCTTCAGGAGAAACTTAGCGAACAACTAGAGGAGCAGCGCCAGGAGCAGGCACTACAGCGTTACCACAGCGAGGCCGAGGAGCTCGACCACTGGCTTCTCAGCACTCGTGCCACTCTCAGCTCTGCTCTTCAGCCCCAAAATAAAGACATGGACATGGAAGAGCAGCTCATTGACTGTCAGGTAATTTTTAGCATTGACAAAGAACAAAGATTTTGGACTTTGTTTATTCATATTCCCAAAGATGTTGCATGTTGCTCTCCTGATTTTGAACATAGTCAGTCAACCTTTGAATTCTTGCTGCTGTCCAAGGCTTACAAGGGAGCTAAAAGGCTAAAATGAAGTATGTGACTGCTTCATTGGCTTGGTATAGTATAGTTGGGCGCAAGCTGTTTTATCCTCAAATCTAGAAGAAATAACAGAAGAAGAAACAGAAATATCCCAAAATATGGGACAGTTCTCAAACAAGAGTCCACTGCTTTAATGTTGAAGGATAAGTACACTGAGATTAGTCTGATCCTCCTCCTTACTAGGTCCTCAAACATTCTTCCTGTTGTGTTCCCCCCAATCCTGTCTCTATGGCAACAGCACCTTTATCTAGGGTGTAATAACAATCCATATCTAAATACTAATAGTGGTCACTGGTCCACAATCATGCGTTTTTTTAAGTGGTAAAAGAACATATATTGATATTTTTCTACAGTGAGCAGTAAACATTCATGTGCACATTGATTGACTTCAACCAAATCATTAATTATAACTGGTTACATTGTGTGTCAAATTTGAAATAAAGATAATGAATTTGAAATCAAGCACTTTCTGAGGAAATATATATAATGAGACCTCTTGAGAACTGACATTGATGCAATTGAAGTGTTTTAACATTTATCTTTAATACATGTATAATCATCGCCCTCTGTAATTATGCTTGTTCTGCGGCTCTGTCAAAGGAAATCAGTATTTAGATATGTGTTTGTAGCAGCTGGTTAAGCTGATTATAGCTCACATATGGCTCTTGTCACGCTCGGGTCTAAAGGACCAGACCATGTGGATCCTCATCTCCGTGGTGTAAAACAATCTTTGATTAAAGATTGTTAAAAATATAGTTGTGAGAAACAAAATGAGGTTCAGAGGTAGAAATTTGAACAATGAAAAGAAATCATGAGAAATAATGAGTCCAAATAAATGTTCTTTCAGGTGTTAGAAGTTGTCGCATCATTTTTGCACTGTATTTTCTTTGACCGATTTAGGCTTGTTAGCTGTTATTAATCTAACAACCACAGTCTGTTCATGCAAACACTTAAATAGTACAAGATCAGAAACCACTAAAGTATTTAGTCTCTCATAGATCAGTGCTTAATCCATTATTTGGCACTCACTGCATTACTAAAATATATGGGAATCTGCTTATCTTTAAATGACTGCTTTATGTGACTTAAATTATAATGAAAGAGCACCTATGGAAAAGAAGGTTTTTTTGTGGTTAAAGAAGTGTTTAGACCACAGAGTTTCTCTTTCTTCCCACCAAATGACACAGTGAATGGAGGGAAAGGAAAATATATGAGGCTCTCTGCATTGTTGTGGGAAATTCCCTGTGATGAATAGCTAAAGGCTCTTGTAGTTCGATGTGAATAAAGGAGGTTCAACCCCAATCCATTTCCACTCTCATACAATACTACCAAATTTCACACATATAGTGGAAAAGGAGGGTCTTTTTTATTTGTTTCTCATCTGAAAAGAAGGAAGGAGGGGGGAGTGCGCTTGCTCTTCAATAGAAGCATATAAATGTAGTTAGTTTTAAGCATCAAAGAACATAAAATAATCATGGTACTGTTGAGACCAGCAGTGGTTTTAAATGAAAATGAATAAATTAAGAAAAGATGCAACATATAGATCTGAAAGACAAATATAGAGGTATACTACCGACCACACCAAACAATTATGATTATACATTTGTTAGTTAAGAATGTATGATTTGTGAATTATCAACCTTAAATGAAGGTGATTTTGTGCCCCTGTCTTTCAGAACATGCTGTTTGAGATCGAGCAGAAGGTGTCGTATTTGTCCGAGTTGTCCGTTCACAGTGAGAGTTTGCTGTTAGAGGGCCGGGCAGAGACCAAGGGGGAGGCGGAGCAACTCACTACTAAATTACAGTCCCTCAAAGACAGCCTCCTGGAGCTGCAGCAGATGCTGCAGGACAAACAGGTTGACATACAGGTGAGGTCACAGGTCACATGTGTGTTTTATTTCCACATAATCTCCTGGTCTATGTCTTTAATTTCCCCTTTTTCCGTGCATTTCCAGTTGTTTTACCACTTCCCAAATGTTCCTCCCTCCCCGGTTCTGTGTCATTTTTGTTGAGTTTAGTGCATTATGCAGCATTGAATACAGTATCAATAGTAGCATTGTGCAAACACTAAAGGTCATGGCACGTTCCTTCATGGAAGTCCTCTGTTTTCCACTATGGAACAACAAGAGCCTATGTGGCTCACAATGGGCCCTTAGACACCAGACAAAAGGATGCCACACTGCCACCTCATCACATGTTTACACTAAATGTACTGCATCAGGTGTGTTTCTGATGACACAACAGTTTGACCTTTGTGCTTTGTGGTTTTTATAATCCCATTTTTTGACAAACAAAGTTGATTTCACTCATAAAACAGTCTCTGTACTACAATGCAAATAAATTACAGTAGCTGTCAAAACCACTTTTTTTTGTTCAAAAAGGGATTTCATTTTATTTAATGATCTCTTTTCATATCATTGACACCTCAGCTGGACTTGAGATAAATAAAATGGATGTACCAAGCTACTCTATCCTTTCCTTTTGTCTCCTTTTAAGGCTTCTTAATGCTGTTATGTGCTGAAGTCCCTCTGTCTTTCCAGGGTTCATTGCAGGAGCAGGAGGACAGTGAGCCGGACTCGTCTCTGTCCCAGAGTCCTAATGTGCAGGACTGGCTGTCTCAAATCCGTTCAACACGCACACAGCAACATCACGACAACCTGCTTCGACAGAGGGTAACAGGAAGCTGAAAAAATATTGATATACTTAATTACGAACCGCCTGTAATTTTTTTTCCAAACTAAATCAGATTCATGCAAAATGCCAAACAAAGTGTGTTCATGCAAGATAATGAAATAAACTGCAAACTTTTTACAGCTAAATCTAATACAAGTCCTTTATTTCCAGGAGCTGCAGGAGCAAGTAGCTGAACAGCGGCGTTTGCTCCAGTCTGTGGCAAGTGTAGGGGAAGAGTTACTCAGCCAACAGACGACGCCTAATGGGGACAGGTACTTTTTTTGTCCTCTCTTCAGTCTCAACACACTAGCATTGAAATGTAAACTTCTTGTAAGACTACGAGATGTGATGTTATCACACTCCTCTCTCTCTGTCCCACAGTGAGGTGTCCATCCCTGGGGGAGTGTTGCTGGAGACAGAGATGCTGTCTCCTTTGGAACAGCTGAGACAGCGCTGGGAAAACCTAAATAAAGATCAGAGCACAAAACTGCAGCTCTCCCTGAACACCTTTGAACATGATCAACTTAGCCCGGTACAGATGACATCCACATCATGGATTAGCTTTCTAATTTTTCTGCATTCAGTTTTGTTTTTAAATGTGACAGCATTTTGAATGCGTGTAAAACGATTTAAAAAAAGAGCAATTCTGTGTGTTTTGGCATCGAGGACACATTTTCAGGACATCAATGGTTCCAGTGCATCATTGAGCCAGATACTTCTAAAGAAATTGAACAAAAGATTGGAGAGAAAGTGTACAGCGACTAGTGCTTTTCAAAGCCACTGATATATGGTTAGCAAAGACGTTTAGACACATGCACTCCACTGTAGCTTTTAACAAGTTTATTTATTAAATGAAACATCTCCCTCTCGTTGCTACACGGTTCCTGCCCCTTTTTAGTCTTTACTCCACAGTTCTTTACTCCGCATTTGTAATTTCAGTTTGACACGTTTGTTTTGACCTATTTTAAACCATTGACCTAAGGCTGATTGGTTGCATTCTGTTGGTAGTTTTTCATTCTCATGCAATTTCACATTTACCTCATTAATCTCTTTTGTGCAGGTCCTCCACAGGTCTCGTTTGTCCAGTCCTAGTATGGTGTTTCGTAGCGAGTCTGGCAGCCGGGGCGCTCAATCCCCTAGAGCTTTGTTCGAGGTTTGCAGGCAGAGTCTTGAAAGAATCGCCCAAGAGGTAAGAAGTTGATAGCAGTTGATAGCTCAAATCATTTAATTTTCAAATCTCTCACTGACACTGTTCACTATACTGAATCCATACTATTTGTTCCCCTTACAGGCCATGGGTGGTGAAAGTAAAGTGGGAGTTTGTATCAGTGGGGTGACTGTCCAACAGGACTTGTATGCTGCAGTTTCAGCAGCCTCCTCCTGGTTGGATACTGCTGAGAATCAGTTGCTTTTTGGTCCTGTGCTGCTGCTTGAGGATACAGAGACACAACTCACAAATCTAGAGGTGAGACAAAACAAACTCACCAATCACTTTTGGCTGCTTGTGCAGAAATAATATTAAACTTAACATCACAACTTACTTGCAAGTGGGGCAAAAACATGAAAACCCTTCTCGACGTAAGGTGCTGATCTTAACTCTTCTGTTCAGGGTCTGAATAAACAGCTGAAGGAAATGACCACAGAGGTGAACCAGTGCAGAGACCTGCTGGGTGGAGGAGCAGGGCGGCTGTGTGGAGGAGAGGATCAGGCTCTGATGGAGGACACCCTTGAGGGTCTGCAGGAGAGGATGGGTCTGCTGGACTCAAGCCTGGAGCAACACTGTGACAGCATGAGAGACAGGCTGCAGGAACACTCAAATTTCCAGGTATTTAATCTAGACTGGTGCATCATCTGATGTTTTTTTTTATTATTATGCTTGAGATGTGATGGTTTAAAAAGGAAAAAGAAAAAGAAAAAAAAAAGCTTCTGTGCAACATTCATGGGACTCAATATTCTTTCTTTTTGTCTTTTCCAGAATGAACTAAGGATGTCGTTCACTGCTCTGGGTGAAAGTAAACACCAATTGCTCCAAAAAATGGCAAGAGGTTTAGACAGGCCAGCATCAAAACAGATCGAGGTATGATATTGGAGAAGAGCAAATATTAAAGTGTATGTATCACAAAATAACTTATAAGTAATTTCCATCGCTTATTTTGTTCTTTTGTAGACATTATCAGAAGTAGAGGAAAGTCTGAGGGAGTTTGAGCAGAGATTGTCTGAAATGAAGACCAGAGCAGAAGGCCTACAGTCTGAACAAAATCAGGAACTACTCAAACTACAGGTAATATCAAATGTGCTGTGGAAACAGACATTGGTTTTAACCAATAGGATCTACAGTGTCCCTGCTGCTTCCCAACACTGTTATTCCCTATAACTGATATATTGTTGTTCATATAGGATGCATATGAGGAGCTGGTGCTGATGGTGGGCTCCAGGCGTAGCAGCCTTAACCAGGGCTTGTCTCTCAAGGCTCAGTACGAAGCTGCGCTTTGTGACCTCACAGATCTGGTGGACACTGCTCAGGACAAGATGGCTGCTGACCAGAAGATGACAGTGGCCTCTGTTATAGAGGTTCAGATGTTACTGGACAAGCACAAAGTAAGGAGGGCTATAGTAGAAATAGTATACATTTCAATCACCGAAATATTTACACAGAGCATAATTATGTATTTCCTCTTTAACATTGTGTTACATACATTTATTTTTCTGCTGCAGGAGTTCTTTCAGGGCCTGGAATGCCATATGATTCTCACCCAGACATTTTACAGTAAAGTGTCAAGTCTGGTGGCACAGAGGGAAAGCCAGGCCCTGGAGGAGACCATGGCTTTAGCCCACAGTGTGCTCAAACAGGCCCACAGGAGGGGAGTGGAGCTGGAGGGCATATTGGAGGTGGGAATTAGTGATTATTAGAATTGAGAAAAGAACCAGTGAACTTTTGTTTTGTTAAATAATTATTTCTCTATTCTGATGGACAGTCGTGGAGCAAGCTTGTGGAAGACTACCAGGCTTTGTGTAGACAGCTGGAGGCTGTGGAGTGCAGCATCCCAACTGTGGGTCTAGTAGAGGAGACAGAGGAGAGACTCACTGAAAGGATCAGTCTCTACCAGGTGAGTAACTTAACACAGACACACACAAATAAAGCACAAATACATGTATTCTTGCAATATTAAGTTCTTCTGACATATAAAAAAAAAGCTGCAGTTAAGTATAGAATATTCCATTTTAATTAATCAATTACTAATTAATTATTTGGCTTTTTCTAGCATTTGAAAGCCAGCCTGACTGAACATCAGCCTCAGCTGTACCAGGTTCTGGAGGAGGGAAAGAGACTTCTCCTGTCTGTTGGCTGTCTGGACCTGGAGAATCAGCTGACCCAACTTGGAGATCACTGGCTCTCTTCCACCACCAAAGTCAACAAGGAGCTGCACCGCCTTGACTCAACACTCAAACACTGGAGCAGGTGCGGCTCTGTTTTTTGTCTAAGTTTGATTGCCACTCTTATCAAGTATACAGCTCACTGAGTCAGACAATCTGGTCTATAAACCTGTATCTGATACCTGGATACTGTATATATACCCAGAAGTCTGAATACTTCTGTCAGACTCTGTTAGAACTGAATTAAAGTAATATATTTTCTTGTGTATATTAATTATAGGTATCAGAGTGAGTCAGCAGAGCTCAGCCACTGGTTGCAGTCTGCTCTGGATCGCCTCGAATTCTGGACAACCCAATCAGTGACAGTGCCTCAGGAGCTGGAGACTGTCAGAGACCATCTCTATGCCTTCCTGGTCAGTCCGGTTATCACTTCAGCAGCAAACATTTGTCAGATCCTAATATTAATTATGTTCAATATTTAGATAATTTTATTGGATGTGCAGTTAATCTCCAACCTCTCTCTCCTCTCTAACTTCTGTTCCTGATAGGATTTTTCCAAGGAGGTAGACGCTAAGTCATCTTTGCGTTCTTCTGTGCTGAGCACAGGCAACCAGCTTCTGCGACTGAAAAGAGTAGATACGGCTGGTTTGAGGACAGCGCTGGGCCAAATCGACACTCAGTGGGCTGAACTGCTGACCCGTATTCCTGTAGTACAAGAAAAGCTACACCAGGTCTGAAAATAGCACAATTTGTGGCCTTATTTTTTGATTTAAGAGATTATTTTGGATACTTTGGCCACTTCATATAAACACTGACATGCCATGCTTGACGATGCTGTATTTTGTGTTCTCAGTCGCAAATGGAGAAGCTGGCGTCACGGCATGCCATCACAGAGCTAATGAGCTGGATCTCTCTCATGGAGAACATCATTGAAGAAGACCAGGATAAGATCATGGAAGCTGTAGGCTCTGAAGTGGTCCAGAACTTCTTGCAGAAGTATAAGGTAGAAAACCGACTCCTCTGTCTCTCGTATTGGCACCACTCTAATCAAACTGCCTGCCATGGTTGGCATCAAAAAGTTTCACAGCCTTCAGCTTTTTGAAACCTTCCTCCCTCACCGCACCCTCCTCACAATGTCTCGTTTTGTATTTCACAGGGTTTCCGCATTGATCTGACCTGCAAGCAGCTGACTGTGGACTTTGTCAACCAGTCTGTGCTGCAGATCAGCAGTCAGGATGTGGAGGGAAAACGCAGTGACAAAACAAACTTTGCTGAGAATCTGGGAGCTATGAACAGAAGGTGGCAGATACTGCAAGGGCTACTTGGTGAAAAGGTAATGTTTCAGTTATTCAGCAATGAAGATTTTGACCTGAAATTCAATTTATTTTAATTTGACCATTTGTATGTTGTTAACTTGTTCTGAATTGTCTTTTAGATTCAGTTATTGGAAGGTCTTTTAGAAGGTTGGGTAGAGCATGAAAATGGAGTCCAGTCACTGAGGACCTGGCTCACACTACAGGAGGAGAAACTAAAGAAGAGACACAGGATAGAGGATGTAGCATCGGTGCAGAATGCACTTAAAGACTGTCAGGTAGAGATACTTCAGTGCTTTTAATACCACACATTAATTTTCAATTTTCATAACCTTAATTTTTCCAAAATAACGTAAACTATTCTCACAGGAGTTGGAAGAACTGGTGAAGGAAAAAGAGAAGGATTTAGAGAAAGCAGAGGAAAGAGGAAACACTCTCATTCAGAATAAGAAAGGAGCATCGTGTTCTGTTGTCAAGGAAACCCTCAAAGGGCTGAACCAGTCGTGGGCTCATTTGGACCACATGGTGAGCTTCTTGGATTTGCCTTCATTGTTATATCCGTTGTGCTGTATGACACTTACACATCCTGCCTCATCCTCTCCATCAGATAAGTCAGATGAAGGTCAGCCTGCGGTCAGTGCTGGAGCAGTGGACCCTGTATCGGCGAGCCTCAGAGGAGATTAATGGATACCTGATGGAGGGGATTTATTCTGTGTCTAGGCTGCGCCTCCTTAATGGGTCTCTAGAGGCAGTGCAACAGCAGGTGGAGAATTTAGAGGTGAGGAGTGTAGAAAATAGACCAAAAGTGGTGCATAAAACCACCCTCAAGACGTTTTACAAAACATTTTTAGTGAAGATGAAAGTAGTATTGAGAGTGTGTCTTTGTCTCAAAGAATCTGCAAGAGGAGATGGATAAACAGGAGAGCAGTCTGAGGAAATTTGGCTCCGTAACACACCAGCTACTGAGGGAGTGTCACCCGTCTGTGGCTGAAACACTCAACAGAGCCCTCCGAGATGTCAACATCAGGTAGGAGTAATGAAAACACACCAATGACCTTCAATCATAAAACTAGGTGACTAGCTGATGTAACTTTGTCCTTTTCAGAAATCAGGTCAGAATCAGAAATACTTAATTGAGATCTGGATGACAGGGGGTTTCTTTATAGCTACTCCAACTAAGAATAGAAAAATTGCACATATTCTTTAAAATTATAGAAAATCAGGAGTATAAAAAAAGAGAAGAAGAAGAATTACATTCAATAGAAAGATTACATCCATGTCACAGAGTTTTATGAAGAAACTGAATACAATTAAATACCAGTATACAGTTTATAAGCAGTAAATACAACAGCTGATCAGTCTAAAAATGAGTAAATTTGAAACAAGTGAACTGAGATTTCAAAGAGCAAGTTTTGAAAGATACATATGAACAGTGTATACAACAGCTGGAACAGTCAATAAGTCTAAAAATAAGTGCGTTGGGATTTAAATCACTACATACATAAGACTGTTTTTCTTTCTATTGTAGGTGGAACCACCTCCTGGAGCAGATCTCAGAGCAGTTGAGGAGCAGTAAGACCTTGCTGGGGACATGGCAACGCTACAGGACGTTATACAGCCACTGTGTCACAGCTGTTCAGAAACAGGAAGAACACGCTGATCGCCTGCTGAAGAGTGCGACCGACAAGGAGATCACAGAGGAGGAGACCACTACCTGGATGAAGGACTGCGATGTGAGTAGAGATTGGACAATTTAAAGTTGGTCTAATGGATCTATGTACTACTTATTGCTATGTCAATACAAACTTTACTGTTTGTGTATTTATATTTTCCTTGTTCTGTAACAGAATTCTGAAAACTTTGCCTCTCTCTGGCTCCTTTTGTTACCTAAGACCTTGTGAATTTGCTCCTAGACTCACAATGTCAGCACAATGTGAGGATTCGCAAAGCCTCCTCTCTCCACAGAATACAAAATTGCACCCTGTCCTTTTGTCTGCTTGAATGTAGTCTCACAGCACAATCTATCAAAAGCCTTTGTAGACCAGACCAAGACTGCAGCTGACGAGACAGGCCCCTGATTTACACAATAGTGGTCCTCCGTTGTTATGCTGGGCTTGTAAGGCCATGCTGAACAATGTGTCCAGACACACCTTCCTAATACTGCTAGCATGCAGTATTACTTAAATTGAGTATCAGTGTCATTCTTCATGTCTTACCAAAATACACAACCCTGGTTTTAGAAAGAATTCAGGGCAATATTATTTTCATGACTTGAGCAAAAGCATTTAGTGATCCTCTTTGGGCTTGGAAAAAATGCAAAATCTGATGGATTCTCCTGAAACCACATATTTTGGATTAGACAGACTTCTGACGGTGCTCCTAATCTGCCTCTCTGTTGCAGTTGTGCCTCAGTGAGCAGGCATCAGTGCAGGAATTGCTCCAGCAACTGCAGGCATTAGGGGAACAGCTGAAGAGCCAAGTGGACGCTGTTTCCTTTGCAGCTCTCCAGTCAGACTACCTGTCACTCACACAGCGTCTAGCAGCGCTGGAGCACGCCCTGCACAGGCAGCAGGAAGTACTGCAGGTAGGAAAGTAGAGAGGGTGAGGATGTTCTCCTCAAGCACACAATTACTGGTTTCTTCATGTATTAAAAAGAAGATAGGATTGGTACACAATAAGTTTTGTGTTCTTTCTCTCATTTATAATTTTCTGTGTTGGACTGTTTCTAGTCTGGATCGCAGTCCTGTGGCAGTTTCAGGGAGCAGTTAGAAAAATTGACGCACAATGCTGAGGAGGCTGAGGAGGTGCTGAAGGAGTCTGACTCATTCGGGTCACCAGAAATCAGTGTGGTCCAATCACGTATGGAAATACTGAAGGTACAAAAAAAACAAAACCTTGGCGTCTGTGTAACTTATTGACTCAGTCAGTTATTTTCTTCTCTCCATTGCTTCTAGCTTGACTGACCTAATTTTACACAGTCCTTCAGAAAATGTCTGATATTGTATTTCCAGGTTCACCTGTTGAAGTTGAGCAGTCTGTCTCCTGACCTAGAACGAATTAACGAGTCAGTGTACAGAGTTCCAGTCAGTGACAAAGATGTTAAAAAGCTGCAGAGTCTGAACAGATCCTGGGCTGCCCACTGTGCTCACCTTACTGAGAGGTTCAGGTACTTAAAATGAGAGTTTTTCTTCATGTTATATATTTTCTGCCTGGTTGTTTAGTTGGCGAATGTTCTGAGTGTCTCTTGCTCTGTCCCTATCTAGTAAACTGCAGGCATTGATGCTCCAGCAGCAGAGCTTCCTAGAGAAGTGTGAGGCCTGGATGGACTTCCTGACTCAGACTGAACAGAAGTTGGCGGCTGAGATCTCTGGCAACTACCAGAGTCTGCTGGAGCAGCAGAGAGAACACGAGGTCAGAAGAGCAGTCAAAATATATGTATTCTGTTTATTGTCCTTCCATATGGAGATCTGTACTCATTATATGTGCACTTGTAGTTGTTCCAGGCAGAAATGTTTAGCAGGCAGCAGATCCTCTACTCCATCGTCAGTGATGGTCATCTTATGTTGGACCAGGGACACGTCGATGACAGGTGAACACATGAACTCCTAAAACGCACACAGCCTATGAGAGTATAATCCTGCTGTGAGCAGCATATGTGACATTCTCACTCGTGTCCCATCAACAGAGACGACTTCAGTGTGAAGCTGGCCTTGCTTTGCAATCAGTGGCAGTGCATAGTGAGGCGGGCTCAGCAGCGAAGAGGCATTATCGACAGCCTGGTCCGCCAGTGGCAGAACTACCGGGAGATGGCAGAGAAGCTGCTACGATGGCTCCAGGAAGTATCTCATGATCCAGATGTTCAGCAACCAGGAGAACCAGTGGCCCTGCAGCAGGCCAGAAACCTCTTAGGTCAAATACAGGTAGGTGACGTGTTTTTTTTAAAAGTCATTGACTCCATAATTTACCTAATTAAAATGTCTATTTTTCGCTATAATTAATTAGTCTAAAATATTCATGATTAATTATTTCAATCAATATTTGTATTAATTAAAACAGGTTCATGGTGGATTAGATTTGGTTCAGTGATTGAAACCTCTACTTCACTCTGAACTAATTATTATTTTTCATCATAAATGTTTGCATTTTAATAAGGTCACTGAAAGGGCATTTGAGTCAATTTAGATACTTAAATCTTTACAGTCTATATATTTTGTTTCAAACCACTCACTCAATCACAAATCTTAGTCAACACACTAAATTAATCCTGACAAATCCAAAACTTCTTACTCCCTCTGCCATTTTCTCTCTGTCTGTGCTCCTCCAGCTGAGGGGGCGTGTGCTCCAGAGGCAACAGGGAAGCTACATCCTCACCGTGGAGGCTGGCAGGAGCCTGCTGCTGTCAGCCGACACCCAGGCTGAGTCCACCCTGCAGACAGAGCTGATGGAGATCCAGGAGAGATGGAGACACGCCCACCACCGCCTGGACCAGCAGAGGAGAGAGTTACATGGCTTGCTCAAGGTCAGACATAACTACACATTAGAATTAATGTGATGTTTATTGTTATTTGTTTGAGGTTTGCTGTTTGTTTTGTCATTTTAACAATAAGTGTCAAAAGATGTTTTTGGGGCACACCCACTTACAAATGTGCAGAAATCCTGTTTGGGTACAGGGTTTGTTGTCGGCTAGGCTGTCACTAACATGCTGCATTGAAAAAGGCGATGGCGCTTCAGTGAGCGCAGTGCAGCACAGTGAAACCAGATTATGAATTATGCAAAGTTATATTTTGAGTCTTGAAAGGAAGGAAAGGATGTCGACAGAGCGCTCTCTCACTTGTGTAGTCAGATAATGGCAGAGCATCATATAAACATGTGCATGCAATCCTCCCTTATGTACAAGCATTACAAAATGGCACAAATGAACATTTTTACTGGTGATTTTACTGGTTGAGACTGTACCAAGATTTTTGAAAGGGACAGAATGACACTGTTCAAAGGATTTTTCTCTCTCTCAATCTTCCTCTAGGAGCTTGGTAATTTTTTTCTCCGTCATCTGAGTTTGGCACTTATAAAACATCTTCAATTCTGTCCCTGTGTTTTGTTCTTTAAGTATGACTCGTAGTTGAGGAATGCTACTTAGCTGCTGTTTTTACTAACCAAATATAACCCTGCACTGCATTGTTATTCAGACCCTAAAAATAGCTGTAGTCTGCCCTTTGGAGCCTCCCTCTTTTGTTATAATGCTGTGTTCAATAATTCTCCTCTTTGCTTGTCGGCTTTTTGCTGTATCACTGTCTCAACGTGACACTTGAGAGGTTGAGAGCTAAGTGGACTATCTTTGGCATGATCATTATTGTGGCCCTGACTGCAGCCCTGGACAGATGTGTGCTTGTGTCAGCACAAGTACACAAAATGTATTCTGCAGCTGCACAATGCATTTATAACAATGTCTGTGTTTGTTTACTTGTATGTTACCTCTTTAGGACCTTTTATGGCATAAACACTTATCTTGTCAGGACCAGTAGATCTTATAAAGACCAAACCCTTGGCCCAATAAGGCAGTACCTGATTTAACCAGGGGAGCTGGTTAAGCTGGTTTGGGGCTAAGCTTTGATGTGTGGTTAGGTTAAGGTTAGGGTTAGACTTTTATTGGTTGTTGTTAAGGCTGGGAATAATGCTTTGTTCAGGCTGCCCAAATGGAATTGAATGCAGTGTTCTAAGAAGAATAGCTGTGCAAATCCGTGTGTGTGTGTTTGTGTTAGAACTGGGAACGATGTGAAAAGGGCATAGATGCGTCGCTGGAGAAGCTGAGGGCCTTTAAGAGGAAGCTGTCTGTGCTACTGCCTGATCACCATGAGGAGCTACACTCGGAGCAAATCAGATGCAAGGTGAGATCATACTACACACACACACATACATACACTTAATTTTGCTACAAGGACAAACTGAAAACAGGCAAAAGATCTAAAACACTATTTTCCATCACTTGCCGTTTGTTTTGTTTTGTTTGACCTTATTGTTTCAGCTTTCTGTCAGTGTATATTTTGTTTATTCGCCTACAGGGACGCCAATTTTGAGTCTTAATCTAGATTGAAAGAGAAGCATGTTTTTTGCCTATGATTTGTCTGTGTCATTTAGTTAGTTAGTTAGTAAAGATGTTTCCATATTTCTCAGGCAGAGATGATTCCAGGATGTTACAATGTGATAATGCATGGTGTGATTTGGAGATGAGCAAACACAAATGCTTTTATCTTCTTAATTTGCTCCAACTACAGCATGAAATATCACATTATGATCCCTCCTCAGTTTTTCCTTAACCACTGGATGTTATACGCAGTTACATTTCATGCTAGAAGCGTCCCCAGATCCCCAGGGAGGTGGAGGGCAGTGAGAGCAGCTGCACGTAATCAGCATCAGCTGAGGAGAGAGAGGGGGTGGGGAGAGAGAAAGGCAGAGAGGTTGCGTGCGCATGAGAGAGAAAGAGAGAGAGAGAGAGAGAGAGAGCATCCCTGCTTCCTGTGGGGGTGTAAGTATGTGTGCATGTGTGTGCTTCCTTTTGTACGTGTTGTTAAATGGAGACATTCTCTGGGTCCACAAATGATTACACTGCAGCACAGCCATCACAGTGATAGAGGAGGAGGAGGAGGAGATGCAAGGTTAGAGGCTTCTGTTATCTTATACTGTCTGTAACCTTGAATGTAGCCAATGCATTTTCATTGAATGTCATGTGTTACTGCCATTTTATATTATACCAAATTCTAATTTTGGCATTTAGCACAAGTCGTTTCTTTTTGGGAAATATATAAGTAAGTAATATAAGTAATATTCAGTGACAGTTTACAATTGAGGTTTTTCTTGTTACTGTTTCTGTGCTGGCAGTAGCTGCAGTTGAGCTTCAGTACTCTCTTGGTACTTGCTCTGTGGTTTTCCTGCTTCACTGTGGCTGCTGATGAAGATGGAAAGTCCCCACTGATAGGACGGTCTGACTGTAGCTTTACATCTAAGGCTCTGTCATGTCATGTGTAAGCAGGAGATCGAGAGCAGTGTGGAGGGATGGACTGATGACCTCACTTCCTTGTTCCTGCTGAGGGACTCCTTGGAGGTTGTGGTTAGTGCAGATGACATCACTGTCCTACAGGAACGCCTCCAGCTGCTACAGCGCCAGTGGGAAGAGGTCTGCCACCAGGTAAATAAGCACAGTACTCAGTACACATTCTCATGTTTTTTTATATATTCTATCATTTAAAAAAAAAAATGCTTACTTGTAGTGGTGACTTATTGGGCACCAGAGGAAAAACGATTTCTTTACCAAGTTCTCGTACATGATAAAGTTATCGCTAACTTTCCATATCCATGGCTACACTTAATGCATCACAGGATCAACACTGCTAATTTGAGTGTTGTTGTAAATATGAGAAGGAATTAAAGCATGTGTAGCATATTTTCTATCTTTATTACACACCAGGTCAGCAAAGATATTTTGATGTGCAGACATTTTTTGCTTTTAGGCTTATTGTCAATCCTGTCCATCACTCAGTGTTTATTCAAATTGGATATGTGTGTTTTTGAATACTTACATTTTTTACCTGCCTCTGGTTATTTGTTGCATATATTCCCACTGATTATGTATGTATATATGTATTTATGTATATATATATATATATATATATATATATATATATATATATATATATATATATATATATATATATATAAATACATATATACATATATATTTATGTAAATATATATATATATATATGTATATATATTTAACTAAATTGTCAAGTTTTATTACTTATTTTTTTCATATTTGGTCTGTTGTCATCACTCCATTGCTACATGTTTTCTCTTATATTATTCTTTCTGTTCATCCTGTCCCTGTCCTCCACTGTGTCCTCTGTAGCTTTCCCTGCGCAAGCAGCAAGTGAGCGAAAAGTTGAACGAGTGGGCTGTCTTCAATGAGAAGAACAAGGAGTTGTGTGAGTGGCTCACACAGATGGAGAGCAAGGTTTCTCAGAATGGAGACGTCAGCATTGAAGAGATGATCGAGAAACTGCGCAAGGTGATTTCAGCACAACCTTAAAATGACCTACATCACTAACGTGTGTATAAATGAATGAACTCAACATGTTTATTCATGCAGACGGAGAAGAAGAAGAACAGGGTCAGAGTGATAAGAAGAAAGTTGAAATTGCTCTTCCTTATTTATTTGTTAATGGCATAGTCACAACTTTAATAAATAGCAGTTAGACTTCTTAAAAACATCCTTTTGAGTGGTTTGCTCAGGAAATCTTCCTGCAGTCAGTTTTAATGTCAGTCTCATTTTGAACACACACTGGCGCTGTACACCACACTGACAGCTCCCCATGTTAACCAGCTCTGTGTTTGTACCCCAGGACTACCAGGAGGAGATCAGCGTGGCTCAGGAAAACAAGCACCAGCTGCAGGTTATGGGTGAACGCCTGGCCAGGGCCAGCCAAGACAGCAAGGCAGCCGATATTCAACACAAACTCAGCAAAGTCAGTGAGCGCTGGCAACACCTGCTGGACCTTATTGCTGCCAGGTGGGTGCACAAAAATCTTATAAACAGGTGGCGAGTGTTATTTGACAATATAGTTTGTGTTGTCTCTGTGAATGTGGAAAGGAAATGTCCTGAAATGATAGGCTGGTATTTACCTGCTTTTGAACACCTGGAAGTGAAAGCTATTCCTCAGTTTGTTTACACTTGACCCTAAACCTCCCTCTTTGTATAACTCCTTTTATTGGAAAAGAGATTATATTAGTGGAGGAATGCTTCGGTCTGGCTTTGTTTCCCTGGTAACCTTCCCACGCTGTAGGACATGTAATGGGAAATTCTTTTTCCCACAATGCTGCTAAGGCATTTCCTGAGCTCCTCACTGGTGTCAGTGGGGTTTCCACTAAGTGGAGCTGCAAACCAAGCAAAGAAGTCACATTCCTCATCATTTGTTCTCTTCGAGCCTTTTTTGTCACTTGGCTTTTCTGAGTTGGAACCAGTTAGCTACTGACTATGACAATCCAAAATGTAATGTAGACTCTATCTATTTATTTGTTCTGTGTTTATTTAAAGGGGATAGAACATATTAGAGAACACCATACACAGTGCATATGTAACTATGCTAAAGTTAACTGCTAATTTAAGTCCATACTCCCTTGACAGTACATATAATTTGTCAGCGATATAGTTATCACTGGAAAATAAAAACTCCATCCTCTGTATGTTGTTGTAAATTTAAACAACCTTTGGCTGTGACTACCTCTGCTTCCACCACCCCAGCTGTCCTCTGGTTATGGCCCTCTGGGTCTGGGACTGAGTGTGACCTCATACAGACAGCTGCACTCTCTTTGTCCCTTATATCCGTCTGTAACAGAAAAACAACAAGGACAGGGACTCTGCAGCTGTCGTGGAGAGCAGAAATCCTTACATATTAGCTTTAAGTAATAATTTTTTTCTTGTGGGGGGAATTTCTTAAAAAAAAAAAAATAAATAAAAAAATCTGCTCCCTGTGCACTAATATTTATGTATGGAGCCAGCAGTCTGTACTGCTGTTCTCACTCCCTCTGTGTGTATTTGGTGTCTGGTATGCCAACACAGGCCAGCTCTGTGGCACATGCCTGTGACTGTAGGTCTCTTTTTAGAAACAGCAGCACTTGTCACTCTTAGGCACACACACACATGCCTGTTGCAGTTCTCTTTTTTAACCATGGCGAGCAACAGTTGATAAGTCACAGTTGTGCCACCCAACCACTACCTGCTGACCCTCCCCCTGCTGCACAGACAAGAGTTTACAAAAAGCCCCGCGTGGAGCTCGCAGATGAAAGTGAAGAGTGTTTGGAGCTACACCGTAACGCTTTCTGACATTACTGTTGTCGGTAGGAATTTTGCACCCTCATGGTTTTGGATTTAGGGACGGATACTATGGCAGGGTGCCCGAGTGAGGAGTATCTGCCAGACTGCGACTGCGATGTCAACAGGCAGGACAAACTTGACTTTTATGGTTTTATGTTTTGTTGTTTTTTTAAGACCGACCGTACAGGTTTATAAAGGTGTACAGCCTTTACAGCACTAAAATAGTCTAATGCAGTTGTTGCTTTAGCCAGCTTGTCTGTGTTCCCAGCTCAGGGTGGAGTACAGTAAGATCCAAAAAGATTAGAGAATAGTAGGCATGTTAATGTCAGTGTCAATAAAGCATTTAAAATGAGGGGTTTATTTAGGCCCTGTGTTAAATAATGTCCAAAGCTCTGCACTCGCTTGAATGTACCACGTTATGTTGTATTGTGACGTGTGGAACTGAGACCATTCCGGTCATGCCGGAGTTGGAGGTAATAAATCTTTCCTCTGACCAGTGCAGTCAGTTTTAGTGTATAGTAACTAGGTGGAGTAGACCTTACTCAACTTGTCCATTGTTTTTGACTTAAGTTTGTTTACATAATAATTCAGTCATTCTCATCATGTGTGGAAGATAGAATTGCATTACTTACCAGGGTGAGGCGTTGAATGTTAAGCTCAGTGTGTGAGCTGTTGTAAGAGCTGGATGTTGTTTCATTTTAAACTTGATTCACATATTATAGATTGCAGTTGTCAGAGTTAGGAAATGTCTGGCATTTGCAGATCCAAAATGGCCCCCAGTTGTTGTGTAGGGGTCAAATAAGGTTTTATCACTTACCAACATAAATTTGTCCAGCATTGAAATAATAATTCTCATACTTTGTCTGTGTTCGTGCACATAGCATGCATTTTTGCCTTATTGTTTACATGGTGTTGATATAATTTGCAACTCTATAAATATCATCAGAAATAAACATTATTTATATCCTGATAATGTTAAATGACATATGGCCATATGTATTTCAACTACTATTTATGCTTTTAATAGTGATATAACTTTATTAGTAAATTGTCCAATAATCTGACAACATATTTTGCTTCATATGTTGGCTCTGGCTTTGTCTCACTAACAGGGTCAAGAAGTTGAGGGAGACTCTGGTCGCCGTGCAGCAGTTAGATAAAAACATGAGCACCCTGCGTTCCTGGCTGTCTCACATTGAGACAGAGCTGTCCAGACCCATCGTCTACGACACCTGTGACGACCAGGAGATTCAGAGGAAACTCAACCAGCAGCAGGTAGATACCACCACACGTACACAATCATGAGCTGTGCACATGAAGAGCAGAAAAAATAGATATACTGTTGTTTACAAGCTTGAATAACTTAATTCTCTTATGTAAGGACTATAAGCATACTTATGCACACTGGTATATATTATATGTACATATATATGTCCATTTTAGTCAGTTCTTCAATTGCAACATGCAAACTCCACACAGAAACTGGCAGTCTTCTTGCTGCAAGGCAACAGTGCTAGCCATGTGTTCCACCGTGTGGCCCCCTGTCAGTTATAGATATTAAAATGAATACTAAGAGCATAACAATGTGACTCAGGCAGAGATGGTGGAAAATGAGCGGCGGCTTAAGCTCTTGAGGAAATCGTAGCATGACTCATGCCTCCATCTCTGTTGTTAGCTTAAAACAAGCCCACAGTAGGTGTCAGTGAACTTCAAATCTGGACACTGAAACCCACTGACCTCTTTCTCTCCAGCACACAAACACGTAGTTTCCCAGGCCGACTGTTCTTGCTGCATATTGTTGGGAAGCATTTGGTGAACTGCAGAAGTAACAAAACCCACCCTTTTTTGCAACTGATGAGAGGGTTTTTAATGTATAATAATGTTACAGAGAGATCTCACTTGATTTTTTAGGAGCTGCAGAGGGACATAGAGAAACACAGCACAGGTGTGGCGTCCGTGTTGAACCTGTGCGAAGTCCTGCTCCACGACTGCGACGCCTGCTCCACAGAGACGGAGTGTGACTCCATCCAGCAGGCCACCCGAGGGCTGGACAGACGCTGGAGGAACATCTGTGCCATGTCCATGGAGAGGAGGCTCAAGTCAGTGCTTGTTGGATAAATGCTTATATACTGTATTCACATGCATTAACTGGTGATACAATCTAGATTCCATTAGATAACCCTGTTGTTTGTTTGCAAAGGGTAATCATAGATAGTTGGGAACATACAGTACATATCAGAGAATTAGTAGTATTGTAGCCATAACATGGGTGGATATTCTTTGCAGGATTGAGGAAACGTGGAGGTTGTGGCAGAAGTTTCTGGATGATTACTCCAGGTTTGAGGACTGGCTGAAGACCTCAGAAAGAACAGCAGCGCTGCCAAACTCCTCTGGAGTTCTTTATACTGTGGCAAAAGAGGAGCTCAAGAAGTTTGAGGTGTGTTTTGTTTTTTTCACTTTTCAAGATCAGAATGTGTCACACCTGCTTTTACACTGTTTACATGCAAACATTTGTGAGTGCACGAGAAAGGAAGACAGACACAAGGTTTTCAGTCGTCCAGGTCGTAGTCCTCTCCATTCTCAAGTGAACGTGATTTGAAGTTAAAAAAGAGCTCTAGTCCGACTTTTTTATTTCTCCCTGTGAGTTGCATCGGAACACAGAGAAAGTCTCTGCAGGGTAGAGGATACAGAGAAAGGGAGAAGTGTCATGTTACTGAAACTCATCTGCACTGGTCTGCTCAGCTGCCACAGTCCATCAGTGTGCACGTGCACATTCCTGCTGGCTCACTGTCTGGCCTGGGCCACTGCCATCTGCCCTGCTTGTGCCACATTACAAACCTCAACATTAAATTCCTCAGTGCACTACAGGATTCTAACAGAAAGCTGATTATTGTGACGTTTAAAGCACAAATGTAATATTGCATTTATAATGTTTTAAAGAGAGCCTTATTGACTTATTCCTAGCTTTAAAGTGTTCTTGTGTGTTTTGGTTGCAGGCCTTCCAGCGTCAGGTGCAGGAGTGTCTGACGCAGCTGGAGCTCATCAACAAACAGTATCGCCGCCTGGCTCGTGAGAACCGCACCGACTCCTCCTGTCGTCTCAGAGAAATGGTTCATAATGGAAACAAGCGATGGGATAACCTGCAGAGAAGAGTAGCTGCCATCCTGCGCAGACTCAGGGTAATATCATGTTCTATTATCCTCTAGTATAGTAATTTTATCCTACAGCTTTATCAAAAAGTAAACTGAGTATTGTTTTGTCTCTCTATGTTCATGCAGCACTTTATCAGTCAGAGGGAGGAGTTTGAGACGGCGCGAGACAGCATCTTGGTGTGGCTGACGGAGATGGACCTCCAGCTCACTAATATCGAACACTTCTCTGAGTGTGACGTACAGGCCAAGATAAAACAGCTCAAGGTGAGATGTGACTCGATGTTTTAATACTGTGAAGATTTTGGAGGACGCAACAAGCCGACATGATACAGAGCACAGTCCACAGTGTGTTCTAGTTTAAAATGGAATCTACCATGTTATCTGCTTTATTATATCCAGTAAGGTGTAGCTAAACATCTGCAGTTTATCAAAACAGAACCTTTTTCTCTTTGAGATATAATATAGAAAAACATTTCAGTAATGATATCACTGTTAGATGAAGCTCTCCTTTGTTCTAAACCTGTGCTGTGCTGCATGTGTGGGTGTGTGTTCCAGGCGTTCCAGCAGGAGATCTACCTGAACACGGGGAAAATCGAGCTGGTGTTCAGACAGGGCGAAGCTCTGATTGAGAAGAGCGAACCTCTGGACGCAGCTGTCATTGAGGAGGAGCTGGAGGAGCTGCAGAGATACTGTCAGGAGGTGTTTGGGCGAGTCGACAGATACTACAAGAAACTCACACGGCTGCCTGTGAGTGCAGATACACAAGCGACTTCATCATGTAGCGCGAAGAAAACCTGAAGTGATGTTGTGGCAGTAAACTGAAAAAGCCCTGTATAGACATTAGGGATGGGTCATGATTATCAAATAATCGATGCGTCATTTTTATTTTTAAAAGTCGATTAGCGTGTGCAACTATTACGTTGACGTACAAAGCCAATTTCCTTGCATTTCATAGAAACCAGTGTATTGTATTCTGCATTAGATCAGATGGATCTGATGGAGGCGGATCTCAGAGGTGGGACTACTATATAGTAGAGATGTCTACGATTGCCCACCCCGATTCCCTAATATACATTACTAAATGTTCTCTACAGCTGTCGTCATTCACCTCCTGTGACATAGTGAAAACATGTGTCAGCCATAGTTTCACACTGACAGATGGCCAGGAACAAAATGCAAACTGTTCCAAAATATGTCACACTGACATGTTAACAGTCATTACACCACATATAAACACCTCCCGACCTGCATTCTCCCACTTAATGAAATTTAAGAATGTTTACAGTGTGTGTGATCTTCCATGTTCTGTGTGCATTCTCCTCTCTGCAGCTGGCTGACGATGAGCTGGACGGTTCAGACAGAGAACTTGACATGGACGAAAGTGCCGACCTCTCTGAGCTTCAGTGGGGCGACTCTTCTTCACCGCAATCGTCCAGTCGCCAAGCCACAGCTACGACCGCCATCCGCGCCGACCGCTCCGGACGAGATACCCCTGCCAGCGTCGACTCCATCCCGTTAGAGTGGGACCACGACTACGACTTGAGCAGAGGTTTGGAGAGTCCTGGAGGACGAGGTCATGGAGAAAGAGGAGGGCAAGAGGAGGAGGAGGATGAGTATCTGAGGACAAATACCACAGTACTGTCAGGTTGGTCTGATTTTACATAATGTGTTATGGATAGTGGACTTAACGTGTATAATATGCCGATTTGTGGTGCATGGAAATATGAGAAGTTTTTCCATTGTTGATTCTGAAGTACATTTTAGGACATTTTGCATGAAAGAATGATATAGTTTTTTGGCAAATTTGTGACCATGTTGCATTGTTGTATTGTGCACTGGCTAAATTTCATTTCATTTGTCTTTAATTCAGTGCACAGGTCAGATTTCTCTGCAGTCGAATGTACATCATAGACGATTAAGGAAGTTTCCTGTAACAAATGATTAATGCAAATACATTTACTCAAATTTAAAACATGTAGCCGGCAATTTAAAACAGATTAGATGAAATAAATAGAATGTATTTGATAATTTGAAGTCAATATCTTTGGTCAAATAGAATTAGTTGAAAATGTGTCAGTTGTAAGGAAGTAGTAACTGCTGCTTTTCCGGTGTGGAAAACAACATGACACTCCAGGAAAGTATACATTATGGTGCAGTATTTATTTTTGCTTCATATATTCCGAGTATTGTTTCAACAGGGAAGCTTTTGAAAGCTTTTTGAAGTGTTCTGCTACTCAAACATTCACGTAAAATAAGATATATAAACAAAAAACAAAAAGTGATGGGATCAGTTTCCAGAAATCCAGATCTGGCATTAAGACATCAAGGCCAATAAAAAAGATAATGCTTTTAGTCACATTATAGCCAATACATGTTGTATGTTTCTATTCCCAGATGTAGTTATCCCAGAGAGTCCAGAGGCCTATATAAAATTGACTGAGAACACACTGAAATCGTCCTCTGGTAGGCAGCTTCAATGGAGCATGAATTAAAGGAGCATGCCACAAATAAAACAAACCTTTTTTTAACACAAGTCTGTTACCACCCATCGTCAACGCTGCATGACCCATCATCAAAATAAAACTTTGCGCTTCTCTTTGCAAAGATGACACCATTGCATGCTCACTAAATATACTACCTTTTTTCTTTTTTTTTTGCATTTAACAGCTAATAAAATTGTCCAGTGGTCAAACCTTGATTTGTTTTCTCCTTTTCTGAAACCATTTTACATTTTCTTGCATTCCAGATTAATGCATGCCATTGCACCGTCAGTCCACACTCGCTGCATGCTAATGAAACCTTAACCCTCCTAGTTCCTCCTGACCTTGTTGTGACCTGTGTGTAGGGGAGCCAGATCAGCTGGAGGCCAGTCTGAGGCAGCTGGATCAGGCTCTGGACGCTGGACGATATCACCTCCAGCAGAGAGAGGCCAACGCCAACCGCTCCAGCCCTGAAATTGACTCCACATACATGGGCTATGTAAGTCCTATTCATTTTTACTTGTTTAAGTTTATGACATCAGTCATCCGTGTGCCGAAGCTAAGTGTAGAAAGCATCATCTAGAAATGCTTTTGTCGTATTCCAGATGCGTTTGATGGGAGAGTGTCGAGGCAGCATAGACGCTGTGAAGAGAACAGAGGAAGAACTCACTGAAGACGAGGATGACATGCCAGGCCTCAACAAGCCCACCAGCACAGACACTCAGAGCGCTGGTCAGTTATAAATACACACACACACACCATTTTCAAACACTGCAGGAGGACAGATGGCCTCTTCATGTAAATCCAGAATGAACTGATGTGTTAACTGGATCTATGAACCTTTTTTTTTTTTGCCTCCAGGTGTGATTGAGCGCTGGGAGCTGATCCAGGCTCAGTCACTAAGCGAGAAACACAGACACAAACAGAACCTGCAGCAGTGGCAGCAGCTGATCTCAGATGTGCAGACAATGAGAACCTGGCTGGGTCAGTCTGAGGCGGAACTGAGGCAGCTGCGAGGGCTTGAGCTCAGCACTGACATACACACCATCCAACAGAGAATCAAGACGCTCAAGGTTAGTGTGTGCTACACGTGCATCTGTTTCAATTACCGTAGTAGAACAAACATTTGACGAGAGATAACTTTTTTTTCCCACAACTCAGTTCTGATTTTGCCAAATTCCAAGTGTTATTTCCTCTTATTATCTCTGTGATAATTTATCTTTGCCAAATATGGATCGTGCAACCACCAGATTTCTTTGTCAGTCCATGTTGTTTTACAGTAGTTTGCCAACCATTGGTTTTGTTTTAATGTCCTACTTCACATTTTTGGGTGCCGATCACTTTGCCCTTGAACTCACCCTCACATATTCAAACATACCAGTCCAGCTGTTGCTGCCTGTGCAAAACATTAGGCAAGATATCACTATTCTATAAATGAGAAGCATCTGACACATCCTGATCATCACAGTCTAATCTTGCTGAGCTATATCTGTTGGCAGTTCAGCTATTCTCAGCCTTTTCTATCCAGTAGCACGTCATGCTACACTGTGTTGTGTACATGGTCTCATTAATTCCTCACACTCATGTGTCTCGCTCTCAGGAGCTGCAGAGGGGCATGGACGCCCACAAATCGGAGGTTCTGTCCATCAACCTGAGCAGCGCAGACTTTCTCCAGACAGAGCCCGACTCTGAGGAAGCCTGGGAACTGAGGGACACGCTGAAAGAGATGAACTCGCGCTGGGATCAGCTCGGTAACTCACTGGAGGACTGGAGGGAGGAGCTGCAGAGGGCGCTGATGCAGTGCCAGGTATAAAAAGATGCAAAAATATATATATTTTTTTAAATCATTAGACATTGTTTTGTTTCTGAGATTAAAATTGTATTTATTGTATGAGTGTATGTGCCTGTGAAGGAATCTTTTAGATTTCATACTATGTTGAATTGTTGTCACCAACAAGGATTTGAGATAATCTATCTATAAATGTTTCCTGTATGAAACCAGGAGACTTAATACAGGAGACTTAATACTGACATTTTATTTATGCACACACGAAACTGTAATAATAAATAAAAAAGAGACGAACGAGGCTAACTGTGTCCTTTCAGGAGTTCCATGAGATGAGCCATGGTCTGCTGCTGTGGCTGGAGAACATCGACCGCAGGAGGAACGAGGTGGTGCCAGTCCCTCCCAGAGTGGATCGTGAGACATTACAAGCTCATCACAAGACTCTCACGGTACTTTTCTCCACCTCTGGCTTTGTGTACATCAGGCTGTATTTGAAGTGTCAGCTTATATATCACGCTCACTGTGAAAAACCTAAAAACCTCTTTGATGCCCAAAGCTGACTTTAAGGTCCACAGAGTTTGGAGAGGAAAGTCAAATTTGTTCAGATGGTCTTCAAAAAGATTTTATAATTGTATTTGTATATTACTTGTAGGAGCCTAATTGCAATTCATGTTGAATGTGATAATTAGCACATCATTTCATGTTTATGTAGATTTTTGTGTTTGAGAGTGTTTTATCTCATGAAGAGATGCAGACAAACGGCTTCTAAAAATAGGAAATCTTCTTTATAAGACTACAGGAGAAATATTCCAGATTAGATTCAGTGATAATAGAACACACACACACACACACACACACATTAACGGCTCTCCCTCTTCCCTGCAGCAAATTAAGCGCGAGCTGCTGGACTCGCAGCAGAAGGTGTCTTCCCTTCAGGAGCTCTCGTCGCACCTGCTGGTCAACACGAGGCCTCAGACTCTGCTGCTGCAGTCACAAACCCCGGAGCAGATCCAGCCGCTGGGCAGCGAGTGTCTGGAGGCTCAGGAAAAGGTGCATGTGATCTGGAATAGGCTGAGGCTGCTCCTGAGGGAGGTCAACTCAGACCTGGAGGGTCTGGAGAGGAGACTAGAGGCTGTGGACGTACAGCAGGTCAGAGAGTCGTGAATTTATGATATAGAAATCTCAAAATCTTTCTCTCTATTAATAGATATTGACTGTTATTTTTTGATGATTTTTTCAGGATTCTTTGCCGTCGCCTGCTGTCAAATCAGAAGTCTGTGGATCAGCTGGTCCTGTGACAGACGTGAACGTCCAAAGCCGCAAACGACTGGTAATGTTTTACCTCATGTTCTCCAGCAGGGGGAGTCATCATGGTCACCCAAACATTCTCCGCTCTCCTACCCCTCTATTTAAATGGTTCTCCCTTTGCAACAGCTCTGCTAACATGTAAATGAAAAGTTTATTTTTGCTTGAGATGTTTTATGCTGCTCCTCTCCCCACACCATGTTGATCTGCTAAAGTTTTTACAAGAAAACCTGGCTTTTCTGTTTAGTAATGGAGAGATTGATATTGTATTTTAGAAGAAAAAAATGTTTTATTGTTAATAACAAAAGGAAACATATTTGATTTATGTTGGGGGGGGGGTTTAACATGACTTTTCAGGATTTAAGTCTTGAGAAGCCAGATTTCTTGGGTCTAAAAAAAATCAATCACTGTCATTGATTATGTTGCTGCTCCTTCGTTTGTTGATGATTCTTTCTTAAGCAAAGTTATGGCTCTATTTATGTTTTGTTTTCTGTCATCTGAGCCTTGGTCTTGATTTGCCCTTGACTGAAACATTCTTTTTCTTTCTTTTACCCCTCCCTGCTCATTATGTGGTACAGCCCCGAGGCAAAAGTAGTCAGGCCCACCCAGGACACGCTGAGAGCGGCCCGCGCCACAGGTACCTCTCTCCTGGACTCTAGAGACATGGGATGCTGATGGAACCAAAGCTACAGCCAAATGGAAGCTTTTTTTTTTACAGATTTTGCTAATTTAAAAAACATTACATGACAATCAGTCATGTTTTCCTCATTGGGTTTTAATTGATAAATGGCTTCAGGCTTTAACCCTGTGTTCCATGATCCTCCCTGACTCTAGAGGCCATGTTACCACCTCTGAACCGAGTGGGGAATCGCCTACATCAGGCTGCTCCCTTTCTCCTTTAAATGTTTTATTTCGCTGCTCCTCTTTGCCTTTGCTTCTCTTTACACTTCATGAAAACATATGTTTTGCTTCTCCTTTCTCAGAGTGACTTTGTAGAACTCTCCTTGCCCACTAGATGGCATTATCTGAATCCCAGTAACCCTAACCCTCCCTCCTCCTCAGTCCTGGTTCCTTGAGCTCTGTTTTTCTTTCTCGTGTTTCCCTCCTGTTTCATTCTTTTCATAGTTGTAAAGGCAGGATATGATGCTTACGCTCCTGCGGCTTTTTCCTTCTACCTTAACTCCCACTTTCTTTCCTTTGTTTCCTTTCCAGACTCCTAACTCACTCCCTTCTCTGACTGTGTCATTCCATTAATGCCAACAATAACACACAGGCCAAATACTCGGCTACTACTAAACTAGTCTTGCCATGAGTGTTTGTCGTGTGTGAATTTGTATCCCACTCTAATGGGCTGTGGAAATTAAAATCTAACAGAGCAGGAGAGGTTGCCTGGCCTTAAAACGCTAAGCTACGTATGTAAACGTGTTCACGGCAGCTCTTTTGTTAGACAATGAATGAGATTTGCTGCAGAGTGAGCGACTGGAGGCGTGTCGGTGCATCTGACCTTCCTCCAGCCTAAAGTGAGGATGAGTCGCAGTTAAGAACATGCTGTTCCTCTCCTCCAGTCTTGGCTCGAGTGGAGTCAGTCTCCAGGGAGGCATTTTGTATTTCTTCTGCTTCTGTTTGGAATGAGACGTGGCATTGAACTCTCACACACTCGGCTCGATCAGTCCACCCCCCGCCCCCCAGTGAGACTCGGTCAGCTACTTTCAAATGCTCATCCTTAAAACTTTTTCTTGTAGTGTGTGCTGTGCCTGTTTTGTGTGTTTGTGCAGGTCCACTGTACGTGTAACTCTGTGTTCAACTTTGTGACTCTCGTCTCCTCTCCTCTCTCCCGTTAATGTTGTCAAGTGTGTTTTTTTGACATGACATGAGTAACAACGTATTTGCAAAACATCAGAGACATTTCCTTTGACATTTCCAATGAAAAATGTCCATCCCAACTCTCTTAAAGGTCCAGTGTGTAAACGTGAAGATAAACTCATACTTAAAAAGTGTACAATCACCAGATTATGAGAGTCAAGTTCGCTCTACTGAGGTTGCCATTGTGTATCATCATGTTTTAACCGTAGCCTACAATGGACAAACTAAACATTGTTTGAGTTTTGATGCTAACTGAAGGCTACATAGGTTCTGGGAGGGAAATTCAGCTGCATTTTTACACACTGTACCTTTAATTTCTCCAAAAGCAGAAATTCATTTTTGATGTAAATTTGTACAGTGACACAATTGTGATTTTGGGTTAGAGGTTGGAGCATTCTTCACAACAGAAATGCAAACAAAAAAAAAGGCATTTTTAATAACAAAGCACTGATTTGCAAATACTAAGAGCTCAGGTCTGTTCTGTGTCCTGTCCAACTCATGTCTGTGTCTTCCTGCAGCCGGAACAGATCACCAGGCGCCGCTGGCTGCGTTTCCTCCCGTTCTGACCTCCCGGATGGTAACGTCTCCTCTTCGACCTCGTCCTCCACCTCAAAGGGCCAGTCCTTCCTGCTGCGCGTCCTCAGAGCTGCGCTCCCCGTCCACCTGCTTTTGCTGCTCCTCATCGGTCTCGCCTGCCTGGTGCCCATGACCGAGGAGGACTACAGCTGCCACCACGCCAATAACTTTGCTCGCTCCTTCCATCCAATGCTGCGTTACACCAACGGACCTCCGCCCATTTGAGGAGCACATGAATTTCGTAACGTACTGCTTTGCCAATGACTCAGCTGACTCCTGTGAATGTTTCTTTCTTCACTCCGTGCCCTAAAGCTAAAAACTATTAACCCCTGCTGGAGAGCCACATCCATCATGAAGTGTGTCAGAGAAGATATGAAGACCCTCCCTCATGAACGTTGCACATCCATTCTCCTTTAGTCACCTCAACCCTTTAAATCACCAACTCTCCAGAATAAATGGACCTTTCCATGGAGTCTCCTCCCTCTCCTCACCTGAAATGTATATATTATTTTTTCAAGGTTTCTGAAGAAGCCTGTGAACTCAATTTAAAAAAAAACAACAAAACAAAGCACTATATATATAATCTTATATTTTGGGAGCCAAAGTCGACCATGCTTTTTTTTGTCCATGATATCCAGTGCTGCTACTATTTATTTAGTGTTAAATCAGTTCATAGATTGTTAGTATTGATGAAGATGAAGCTCCACCGCTGTGGGACATTGACCTGTTAAATTGTCTAGACTAGAATCAGTTTGAATCATCGTCCAGGAGAAGAAAACACATTTGAAGAACGCATCAAAACAAAATGACTGAAACAGCACAGAAGCAAACTCAACAGGAAGGATGAAACTGAGCTTCTCTTTTTTTTTTTTTTGATTGACACAAATGGAAAGACCCAGTGTTAATCTGAACCTCGAGCACTGACGCGAGCACCGTCTATGGTACTGCACTGAAGCCGTCCAGCCAACATGGCCGACTTCTTTCCCCAAGAGCCAAGGCTTATGTTCCTGTTTTTAATTTCAGTATTTAATCAACCGGAGCCGATATGAAAAAAACAATGTGAGCTCTTTTGTTTAAAAAAACAAAAAAACAAAAAAAAAACCTGATTTGTAAATTATTGTTGAAATGCCTTTAAATCCAGGGCAGTTATTTTTTTATCTTCATGTTTGAGCATGCACTTGAAAGTCCTCATGCACTTGAAAGTCCTCTG